>NC_092207.1:52415360-52421601 GCF_043381705.1 Parasteatoda tepidariorum | reverse complement strand
TATTTTGATTTTTCTTTTTTTGTAGAGTGAATTAGTTTTGCCAGGTAAAATCTTCTAAAACATTTACTAAGAGAAAGATGGTTTACATAGAGTTAGTATAGAAATGTTTCCATAATTTTGTCCAATCCATGTATTTTAATGTGTAAATGTGAATTTAGAATAGATTCTTCTCCTTGCCAATGAACAGGTTTCGGAATTTCCGAACTATTCTAAGTCGTAACACTAAAAGAAGACATGTATATTTAAAATTTGTAGAACCTTATGAAACAAATAATGTAATATAAACATATATGCTATTATATATAATATACATTTGTATAGATCATATTTGTAGAGCTGTTATAAATGTATGTGACATGTAAATATGTAACAAATAAATGTAATATAAATATATACATTCTTACGTTTAATATAAGCATGTATATTTCATGTTCGCAGAACTTATATAATATGAATATAGTGATTTAAATATGTCTGTTATTGCACATTTAATGTAAACATTAACATTTTGTACATGTAGAACATATATAATGCAACTATATGCTAAGAATATTATTATTATCTGTTATTTCATTTAATACAAGCAATTAAATTTATTATTCATAATAGTGTCTGTTATTATACCTTTAAGACATGAACCTTTTATATCTGTAAGACATACATAATACAAATATGTAAGAAAGCATGTCTGTTATTATACTTTTTATATAAACACGAACATTTAACATCTGTATAACATGTGTGTTACAAACATATGTTATACAAACCTATGTGTTATCATATTTGATATAAACATGCCAACATCATATTTGTAAAAATATTAAAGCTAGAAATTTATTTAAAATTAATTTAAACATGTCAATTTAAGATAACAAGAGTAGTAAGTTTAAATGCACTTTAAATTTTTAACTACATTCTTAGCAATTTAAGAAAGTTAAGGAAAGTTAGGAATTAAGTTAACCATATTATCGTATACATTAAACTTGGTGATACGATACTATAGTTCAATTTGGACGGGAACATGGTTCATTTTAACATATTATTACAGTAAATTTGCACACAAATATGGTTGAAGGAACAGATAGCACGATTAACCATTGATCCAATTTTTGACGAGTGTGATTATGTATGCGTATATCAAATAGCGGGATAAAGTTTAATAGTGTAAGACATTGCATATCATGCAACATGTAAGCTCTGTGCGAAAGATAATTTCCAGTAGTAGCGAATTGAAGTCGGAATTTTTTACGCAGGCACAATTTCCATAAAATATTCCTCAACACTTGGGAATAGTAATATGAAAATTTCATGACCGCCAACTCTTTCTGGTTTTGCGGAAGTTTTTATTTTTATATTTATCGTGGTAGCAAAATTTTTGCATTCATGCTTAATTCCTATTTTAACAAATTTAATGTACTTTTTACCCTTTACGGAACATCAAATTTCGAATGAAAATTTTAGTCAAGCAGGACATTAAAAAGTGTGATCTTATAAATCATGCATTCTTGGTGACCAGAATCCTTTCACTAATTTTGGAAGCCTTCCTGCCACACATATCATCCAATCATCCATTACCTTCCACTAAAGTCATAGATATTCATAATTATTGGGAATGATTACAGCGCCCTCTCTTGATCAGGCAGAAATTCGTAACAGCTGTAATACAATTCCATATAGATATGAAAATTCACAGCTGCGATTTCTTAAATCGCTTAATAATAATAATAATAAATTATTTTTATTTTATGGTGATCCAAAAATTTTAATTTTGATAATTAATTGGGAGAAATTGGCAGTACTGTTACAAAATTTTTTGTCAAGAGAAAGAAAAGCTGGAGAACTGATGATGCTTTCTTACCGTAACACTTTAGGAACACCTGGGTTTCTTCCAAAATAATCAAAAAGATGTTTAAAATATAAACTTTTTTCTCTGCCTTTCTTTGTTTCATTTCCTCACGCATTATGCTTAAAGCTTCCTTTTAATTAATGGCTTTTACTGATTCAGAATTGAGCCAGCTAACACTTTCAGTGAAATATTTTAACTGATTTCATTTAGAGATTATTCAAATGAATATGCACGTAAATATCGTCTTTAGGAATTTTAAATTTATAATAAAATTTATTTTATTTATATACGAGTATTAGGTCATCATTAAAAAAAAAAAAATTTGAATTATAAGGTAGGTTTGTTTTTGTTAAATATTTTTTTTAATATCATTCCTCGGTACAACAGTTTTTTTTCGTTTTTTTTTAATCAGTGCTTACAGTTGAATTTTGTATAATTTGAATTTGAATAATTTTCAACTAACACTTTGCGTTAGAATGAGAAAGTATATAATATAATATGGTAGAATGTAGCTATTATTTTTAAATAACACTATAAACGTTTTATTTTGAATATAAAAAAGGCCACTTAACATCTAATTGTTTTATTAAGCATTCAAGTTAACTATTACTTTAAACCTCATTTGTGAATTGATTATTTGAATTCGTCCAAATATTCTTCTCAGAACCGTGATGGTTCAGGAGATAGAATGCTCACCAGTCAATAGAGGTAGCACGGGTTCGATTCCCAGCAATGGCTGGTTAATACGAATTCCGCACCCGGCTCGCACCGATCACAGTGCGGCAGTAAAATAACCTCAAAGGTAGACTGATCATGGGTTAGAGTCCTGTTGCCGCTAGGCTAATCGTGAGAGGTTTTCGTGGTTCTTCTCTCCGTGTAACGTAAATTCGGCTCAATACTAATAACATTGATAGTCGTAAACATGGAATTACGTCGGCTGTTCAACGCCGGTTATAAAATAAAATAAAAAATATTCTTTTCGAAGTTTCACTTTCAAATATTATTAAGTTATTTTGATCGTTATTTCAATAACCATAATTTACTTTGTGCCTACTAATTGTTTTTTAACTTTTCTAGAAATGTTTTTTTGTTTTAATAATTTATCTTTCCATAAAACTGTAAAATTTATATTTGAGTGAAAACATTATTCTAACATTTAGAACAACTGAGAAAAGACAACAAAAAGAATTTTCTGACTCGACTTCGAATTCTGTTTTTCGGCTTTTGTGAAAGAAATTCGGATGCTATACTTCATTTGCATAGAAAAAAATTAAAACATATTTTTACAAATATTTAGAGATTAAAGAGAAGGAAAGAATAAAGAAAAAAAAAACGAACAAAATATTTGTTCAAACGATATTTTTTTTTAGCAATTTCTTAGTTTTCTGTCAACAACCTCTTACTCACCATATTGTATTTTGACTACGCTATTTCCTCTCTTTGCTTGTTTTTTTTATTACTTGTATTGTTGCGTGGCTGAGTTCCGCGAAAAAAATATGTTAAAAAAATGCCAGTTTATTATTTTTTCTAGGATGTTAAGAAATGTTGATGTTCGAGAAATCCTGTCTGGCTCAAAAAAGAAAAGAACGCCTCTAATACGCGGAAGTTCATGCTATAAATGCAACAAAAAAAATTGGAATAAACAATAAGTATTTTGATTTTTCTTTCTTTAAGTGACTAAAAAAATTATTGCGGGAAGTATTAACATCACCAGGAGGCATTTTTAAAGGCAATTTTCGGTTTGTGAATGCGAATCATTTAAGACGTAAGCATTAAACTACGCTGCCCAAGATGGCTCAGTACAAGCGCTTTTGAAAGAAAAACCAAAGAGTTAATGTAAGCCGCTTATGTATTATTTAACTAAAAATCGTTTCACAGAAGTATGTTGAGTAGTTGGATAAAACAAATAACATCCATATACTTAACTTATCATGATAAACTTATAACTTAGCTTATATCAGAAATTATCATGAAAAGTTGATAGAACTTGAAAGATAAAAGAAGAACTTAAACATACAAAATTTAAAGGAATATTTCATATTTATATTTTTTCCTGAAAAAGTTAACTATCTATGACTATCACTTTTTTTCTCGGTTACAAAAACTAAATTTTTTTGAGAAATTTCTTTTATTATAAACATTAATAAGTTGTGGTAGTACTAATGAAATTTATTTAATTCTCTCTCAAAAAAAGTGTAGAGGAATTGTTCTCTTACTAGCTATTTATTTTTAAAACGCCTGAAAATCATTTCATAATGGAGAAAATAGAGTTGATATTTGGTTCGAACAACTGTGACATATTCAATTTTATATTAATTCTTTCAAATTCAATATGAAGACGGTTTTTCAGCAAAAGATTACAAATGCTCTTGCGTAATCGTTTTTAACTTTTCGTATTGAAAGAAAAATAATTAATTTGTAATTAATTATGAATAAGCTTTGTTAATTTAGTATTAATCGATCCATTGAAATAAATAATTATGTGTTGATTATGTGCGCTTAAATTTCTTGAAACTAATTTCTCTAAAGAATTTAGTTAAGAAAAGTAACAAATAATATTTTGCTTTGTTAATAATTAGAATATTTTAAGACTTTTTAACCTATTAAAGCCTGATTTTATAGATGAAAGTATTGTATAAATTGGAAAAGCGTCCTCATTAAAAAAATGTAAGTTTCATTTCTGTTTTCAATAAGTTCACCACTTTCATCACATCAGTTTAAAAAAAAAGTTGCCTAGACATCATTATCCATTTATTTATATTAACACTATTGTCCTTCTCCATCAGTAAGATAAATTCTGAGAATGATATAATTGAGTTACCAAACTTTTTAAAACAGAATTTGGGAGCATTGCCACTTAACGAGTTTAAAAAACTGATGTCAATTTTATGTTGCCAGAATAGCCAGAATGAAAATTTTATTATTATTAGCCTTCTTTCAACTTAAAATCTTAAAACGCGAGGTTTTGCAGCTTGTATTCGCGATCGCAACGAACTATAGGGGGCGTTGTTGTATGAGACGAATACTTGTGATTTTATATGAACAGTCATTCAGTTGTTCTGGAGAAGTTTTTAATGTAGCTTGTAGCATTGTAACGTTCCTTCTTTATTGTGGCTTATTAAATTTAAAAAAGAAAAATGTTTGATATTCTTTCTTATGCAAACGAAAACAAAACACTGTCTCTTTTTTTGGAGAAGGAACACCCAAAACACATCGAAAAAATTTTTGTAAATAAACAAAAAAAAAATATGTATCTTCTTATTAGAGTTAAAACCTAATGCCTGAGAAATAGCTTTACTAAATTTAATGATACAACATGAAAGGCCTATTTAAACTTTACATTCCATAGTTTTAAGAATCATATTACTTCAAACATTAAAATAAGCAAAAATTATACATAAGCCTCTTAATTTTAGATAATTTAATTCTGTAAAAAAAGTTTTTTGACAACAATTTTTATAAAAAATTTTAAGTTTCAATGAAAATCATTATTTAGAAACTAAAAAACGTAAAATAAAGAATGCTGACGAAAAAAAATAAAATAAAACACTTGTAAAAATTCCTTCCTCAAATATAAAATTCCTCTTCCTTCTTATTCATAATTGGACGTAGAAAACCATTCTATAGAAAATTATCATCAAATAATCCTGAATATCATCTTTTGGATTCCTTGTTGCCTTGTTGTTTGCTGATTTTTGACGCCATTTTTAGTGGTACGAAAATTTGTTTTTGGGATTTGCCAAAAAAAGAACAAGATGCAATTTTATTTTTTCAGGAACGAAATATTTTACAAAAAAAGAAAAAAAAACGAAAATGTACCAATTCCCATGACATGAAACTTTATCTTGGTAAACGTACGTTTTGGAAATGTTATTTCATTTGGAATCTTATTTATTAGAGTTCATATGGCGACAGGATCAGGTGAAAGAAAATAGAGATTGTTTTGAATCTACGTAAAACTCTATATCGGTCCATTTTCCACCGAAATCCGATTGACTACTTTGATTTTAAATGAAGTGTTTTATTTTATGATTTGTCGCAAAAATTTTAGGTGTAGATTGGCGGCACTTAAAAACCACCAAATCTGTAGCGGCGGCAGCGTTGATACGCAAGTACTGAATTTTTATTCCATACTTTTCTGAATCATATTACTTCAAACATTAGAATATGCAAGCAGTATACAATACATAAACACACAATTTTATACCATTTAATTTTTCAAACAAAAATATTTTGACAACAATTTTCAGCAAAAAATTATAGACTAAAAAACGTAAAATAAAGAATTCTTAGGAAGAAAAAAAAATGATTTCAAAAATTTCTCATACTGAAATAAAAAGTTTCATATTATTTCTTTTTTTTATTCTTATAGTTTTTAATCAGACGTAAAAAAAA
>NC_092207.1:52357834-52415289 GCF_043381705.1 Parasteatoda tepidariorum | reverse complement strand
GCAGTGGCACTTAACCTTAAAAAACATCAGTGTAGGGTATACCGGGCAGTGGCACTTGACCTTAAAAAAACATCAGTGTAGGATATACCGGACAAACGTATACCGGACAGTGGCACTTGACCTTTAAAACAGGAACATCAACGTAGGATATACCGGGCAAATGTATACCTAGTATGTTTAGACCTTTGGTAAATGTCCGAAATGTATACTAGGTCTAGTTAAGTGCCACTGCCCGGTATATCCTACACTAATGTTTTTTTTAAGGTCAAGTGCCACTGTCCCGAACTCTTACTTACGATAGTTTTTGTGACTTAATAAGACTGGACAAATTTGAAATTTTACCATATTTCATTACATAGAAAGCTTTTACAATATCGCGGCCTTCTCTGGAAAATAGTTAAAATTGAAGTCTTATTCCGCTCAGGACAATAACAAGATGGTGAAAAAATTTCGTTAGTAAAAATGCTTAAAACTTATTATGGTATTAGGATTGGAGGAAGTGTTGAAGAGTTAGAACCTTTAAGTACAGTTATGCTATGCATTTGACTCTGTTACCATTAAAGTTAATATGTTGTTAAGTTAATTAACAACGTTGTTAAGCTAATTTTGAAGCGTGACCAAACTGGTCGCATAAGACGGCGAGATTAATATAATTTTGGTATAATGTCTTTTAATCTTTGACTTAGTTAAATTTTTTATTTTTTTATTTCGTTGACATTTTTGACTATTTTTGTTTAATTGATTAACATGTTTTAAATATTAAGACAATGTTGAAACATTATAAAAAATATTATTGAAAAATTTAAATTGAAAATTTATTTAATTATTTGCTTTTTACTAAATTGTTTAACGCATCAACTCTTCTAAGATATTCTCTTTTTTGAGCATTATATATTTTTTTAAATATAAGGCGGATCTTTTATTTTTTATCCTGCTGTTCGTAATCCTTTTAAAACAGGCACAGAGAATGCATTTTATTACTGTTTCTTGAACAACGCTCCTTACAATTGAAGCCGGCGGGTGTTTCCTTCGACAGGTATGAATTTCAAGGATTTTGAAAATCTGTTAATTACACCCTTCCAGATAAAACCCTGAAACAAAGTTTAAAAGCATTTATTCAGACTTAAGAACAGTTGTGAGAACCGAATGCTTTTTTAAAAACTAATCTCGCTATTTTCTTATTTGCTTGATTGTATAGAAACAAAAAGATAGTTGTTATTTCGAAAATTATTTTTTTTTCAGTATTTTAATACGTTTTAGCATTTAAAATCCTCTTTCAGGGCATACCTTTTCAACCATGAAATTTTTTTATGGAGCAAGAAATTTGTTTTCTGTTGAAAATTCCTTAAATGAAATAAAATTCATCTTTAATTTAGAGTAAATCAGGGTGGGGTGGTACATCAACCTTGGTGATACGTATAGTTGCCCAATTTTCTAATTTACGAGAGAGATTTCATTCATAGTTTTTAAATTGTAACAAAATGTATACGTTATTACTTCTGTTTTCGTTTAACAAAGTTGATTCACAATGATTCTGACCACCACTACCAATAGATAGTTTAAATAAATATATGAAAGTCCTAACAACGTATTTCAAAATCTATTTTCATGATGTATGGATTTATTGTTAATAAAGGAAAGGAAAGTATTTCAAAGTCTAAAGAAGCTACTATACACAGCAATGATTCGTCCAATACTCACCTGCCTGGTCAGCAATACCTCAACTGAAGAAATTAAACCAATGCCAAAGCAAGATCTTTAGAGAAATATCGTGTGCCAGATGGTTCATCCGGAATACCAATATACATGTAGACCTCAAAATATTAACTCCACAGCAGCATAACTCTACAAACTGAACGCCAATTTTTTTCTCCATAAAGAAAAAGAGTGTAAAGCAGCAAATTTTAATGAAATCTTTAAATTTGAAAATTATAGCAAAGATAAAAACTACAGACCAATAGCCGCACATTTTACCTCATATCAAAACTATCAAAACAAATAACTACATCAACCTTTTTGAAAACAACGTTTCTCATGCTGACACAACTCTGCACAACTTCAACTTCAAACAAACGTAGTTTAGAGCAAGCTGCTCATTTTATTTTTGATTCCTCCTTAGTTATTCAAGCAAAGTGCTTGAAACGTTCATAAAAGCAACCCCACTGCTTGATTACTTCAATGTTCAACCAAAATAGTGATAAAATTCCCCGATGGATGGGATAGGGGTCTCTTCGCGGCCTAGGTGCTCAAAAAAAATCAAAACACTATGACTAGTATTTTAAAATCATAATGTATCTGCATGGTTGAAATAATTTTTTGACAATTGTAAAATCAATTGTTATGCTACTACCACTACAAAGAATTAAGGAGAAAGTATGAAAAACGGTAGTCGTGTGATAATGTGTTACATATATATTTATGAAAGACATTCAGGGCTGCCAACTAATGCTCTTTTTGGAGAAAAAAATATTTCCTAGAATTAAATTGTCACTCAAAGACAATTAAAAATTAAAGCTTCTAGAAATTTTGGTAGCTGAGATAACATTTCAAATGCTACTTCGTTCATTCGTTTTAATGGAACTGGGTGTCTGAGGCCTTACGGCCCTTTTCTCACCCATCCAGAAATTAGACTAAGAAACATACATGACAAAAATAAAGTTTTTCAAATGCTACTACGAAGTGACGTTTTATAAACTTTTGATTCATTTAAATGTAGTGGTGTGTAAAATAAGTTCAAATAAATTTCAAAAAACATAGAATACCTTCAAACACAAACTTAGCTACCATTAGAAGAAATTTAATCGAAAAGCGTAAAAAGTTATCGCAGCTCTAGGTTTTACATAGTAGTAGAAAAATAATGAAAGCTGGAAAAAAAATTCTTTTAAATAAATAAGTAAAATAAGCTACTTACACTAGATCTTAGACGCATGGCATGCAAAATGACCATAACTGTTTTAAGACGTTCATACTGACCTACCCTGGGTAACTGCTTGCACTTACTCGGAAGGTTAATAACTAAGCCTTTTTTAGCATATTCGATTTATTGGGGGATGACTTAACAATAGACCTGGAAAAAATTTATGTATTGTCATGAGAAGAAATTAGCATTTTGCCAAACCCAGATAGTCTCTTCACAATAATAGGAAGTTAATATATTTCATAAGAATTTTAAAAATCTCTCTAATATTTATTGAAATGAAAATTAACATTGAGTCCTCTATTTAAAACAATCGAAATAAGTTTTATCAAAAGTTTACGTTAATAAGTGAATATTTTCTAGGATTAGCTACCATTTCAAATTTTAAAAAGAATAAGTTTTAAAAATCATAAAACATTATACATTCGTTTTATAATTAATTTTGTTATGGTGGGTACAAATGCAGTGTTTAGCAAACATAAATATCAATTATAAAGTTATGAATATAATTATAAATATTAATTATTAAATAAAACTATAAATATTAATTACATAATTAATTAAATAATTATAAAATACCATCACCCAGTTTTTTGAGAACACAGTCTCCGAATTCTAATGATGTTAGTGGGTGTTTTTTCATAGAAATTTAAAATTATGACAACATTTACATTTTAATCGTATTTTCTGGTTTCATTTTATTTAATATAAATATTACCTACCACGACGTATAAATAATTAAAAAAAGATAGATAAGAAATCAAACGTTAAAATTGGGTAGTTTTTTTCCTTCTTTTTCTTAAAAAATTATGTGTCGAAATTTTTCCTGTTTTACCCGTAATTTTACTTCCATTTCATATATTGCTAGAAGCAAAAACGTCAGCATGTGTAAAAGTATTTAAATATTTTTGACTAGGCTGTTTTTTTTTTTATAGTTTATCAAACCTTTGTTATTTACTATACAGGTCTTTTCAATTTTTTGAAATATTTCTTCGGTTGAATTTGAATTAATATTTTCTTTATAAGCATTATTGAAATTTTATAAAATATTATTGAACGTATAAACACTTCCTAGCTATTTCCTGACATTTTTATTTCTCAAATTTTAGTTAATCCTAAAATGTTAAAGAAAAATTTGACTATAACAATTTTGAATAATATGGGGAAAAAACTTTAGTTAAATTTATACAAGTACTTGATCTTGCCTTATTCAGGTGAGAAGATTTCAGACCAAAAATTAATTTTGTTCATATTTTTTTTTTTAAAAAATGACGTTTTTTGCTTAATTTATTTTTTGTCTGAATGTACGAGTTTTTAACGAACGTAAATGTTTACAAACAGTGTGCATAGATATATCCTTATCTTCTCCTTTGAAAATAACATTTAAAATAAAAAAATAAAAAAACATATGACTTAAATGTATCACATCATCCGCTTTCTTCCTACCACTCCTTACGTAGCAGAGCGGTAGTAGTATTCATTGTGAATTTCAAAAATTCCTGGTTAGGAAGCGATTATTAACTTGCATAAAAACTGTAGCTTGTAGTGAGTTGTGATTCAACCGATTGGTGATTTTAAATCAGCGGCTTGAAAATTTTAAAATGCCTTTTTTTTATTAAAAAAATAATCTAGTTGCTCTATTTTCGGAAATATTTTTCTTTTTCCTTCCTAATTTAAACTCTGAATCTACTTTTAAAAACTCGGAGCTTTTTATTTTTCTACGAACCATTTTTTTAAGAATTTAATATGTTTTTTTTTTTTGGTAAAATTTGCAAAATTCTATTTGTGAAAGAAAAAAAATTGGAACGATACATCGCAGCAGTTGAATTGGAAAAATTTTCCATTCTTCATTATTAATTCCGTTTTTCCAAATTTCCGTTTCATAATGACTAACTCTTAGTTTTTTTGGGGAAAAAATGTGTGTTCCGTGACAAATAGCTTTTTTTTTAAAATCCATATCGAGTTTTATAACATTTTGGGAATTGAAAAAACAGAAACATTCTAAAATTGTTGGGAAAAGTTGAAAAATAATTTTACATTACAATTACTTTTATACAGAGTTGTCCGATTCGGACCGCGTGGATATATTATTCTTGCAGGAGAGGCTTGCTTTATTATTATTTCAACAAAATCTAAATCTTATCTAAATGTATCTTTAATTCTAAAATATATTATTCTATTGCTAAAACTTAGGTATTAGCCAAAAGGTCTTGTTCCAACTATTAACTCTTTGATGTAGAATTTGCATTTGCATATTTTTCATACTTTTTTCATTATTTTGTATTAATTAAGTCGAAATTAATGAAAAATATTACATTTAACATTTTAATACTTTATGGTAATGAAATACAGTATGAAACACAAGTTTCTTTTTCTGCGTTAAAGGTAAAATGTTCCAAACATTAGTTTTTCAAAATTTGCACTATTTCCAGTTATTTAGATCTAAGAGAAACAGTTATTCCTCGTAGAAAATTCTTTTATTTACAAAATCAATTATCGATATATTTTTGAATATAAATGAAAAAAAAAATGTCAAACTACTTATTTTTGGATTTTATATTCTAGTACAAATTTAATTCCGATAACCTAACAGATTTTTTTGGTAACTCTTAGATTATTATTTACAAGGAAAAAATTCCAAAATATATTTTTGCTTTTCATTAGAGAGTCGGAAAAAAAAGTATATAAAAAGGACACCGTTGTTTCCATCTACGTCAAAGGGTTAAGTCTGATCAAAATAAAATTATGTTGTACTCTTTAGTCAATTTAAAAAACATATTTTAAAATAAATTTTATTTTATGTTATTTAGTTATGTGTATATATGTTACTTTATATTTTATCAAAATTTGATTGAAATATCTAATTGACAATAAAATTAAAAATTCTACTTGTAGCGGCCAGAAAACAATTGAAACTTGATATGTAATAAAGCATACAGGTACAATTCGAATTTGAGCTTCCTAGCCAGATGGAAAGCAGTCAGAATTGTGTTAAACAATAAATTCTACCTGGAGGATAATGGAAATGTAATGGAATCAGTAAAATGACGATAAAATATGTGATGTAACGGTCATTGTAGCTTGCATTTTCAAGCATCTTAAAGCTCTAGTTAAAAAAGGAGCACCTTGGTTCAATCGTCAATTTTTTTAAATTTTCCAATAAATTCTTTTGAAGGAAAATGGGCAATTTATTATTGAAGTGATCAAAAAACGATTCAAACTTTCATTGTCAACTAAAATCGCGAAACTCCAGAAGAAATTTGAGTGATTTAGTTCGCCGGAAAGCGGTCGAAATTTCGAATGAAATCCACTTTCAACGACGCTATGAAAGCAAGTTAATCAAAACGTAGTAATAAAGCAAGCATTAATCCGTTCAAGAAAAATAATATTCAAATTCAAGTAAATGAATAAAACGTACCCATTGTTCTAATTTTTAATATCCAACAAAATCGATTACAGTGTCATAAATATCATTCCAATCGATCACTCATGCTTGTCATTATTAATCCATTCGAATGGTTTCTTCAATTGACAAAATATGTATCGAGAGCTTGTCATTCTTCTGTGATTCTAATCTTCATATCGGTATTCTGGGCTTGGTCTCCATTTTGTTCCGAGATGGTGAAAAGATGGAAGCCATTTTGATTAGCTCTGACACGCTGATTGATGAGCCTTGGAGACAAAAGAGGAAGGTAAAAAGAAAAATGAAGCCGCTGCCTGCTACTTAAAGGAAGACTTTTAATGATAAGAAATAAAAATGGTTGTTACACTCATGAGGTGGATTTTCACGCTTCACTTGATATTTCTTGCCACAAAACCTAAATGAAGCGTTTTTAATTATTCTTCCATCTGCTGTTGTTGGTTGGATGCATGGCTTGCTGGAAGTTTCGCATGAGCATTGAATTTCTCACATGTCTTATGCAATGGCGGAAAAAAAAAAAAGACAGCTGCCTTTGTTTATGAGAAGTGCTCAATAGAATTCCATCTTAAAAAACTTGAGATACTTAGGAATTTATTGTTTGGAATTTCAAGGTTAATTGATGGTTAGAAGTATATTTTAAAATAATGATTAAAAAAGAGGAATTGCCACATATAATTTAAGATTAATATCTGATAAACAATCGTTTACGGTAATCAAAAATCATTTAGTTTAAAGTGTTATTTCAAAACAATCTTATTTTTCTACATAAAGATGAATTTTTAAAAGTTAAGAATAAGAGGAAAGAATATTGCAAAACCTGTATTCTAAAAAATATTAAAAAATACACAAATTATAAATACATATTTTATAAAAATGAATTCATAAAATAACTTTTATTTTTTAAAAGAAGTCATAAGTTCGTTTGAGGTTAAAATTGCATCTTTTATTTTTTAGATTTTTATTGATAATTGCACAGCAAGTTAATTTTATTCTGCTAATTTAATCACTAGAGCACGTTTGCCAACTTCATCGGCTGTCAGCAGGAGATTTTTCAAATAAATTCTATATTTTTTGGCTTAAGTGTTATTTTCGAAGGAAATGATAAGCGTATGTAAACCTATAACCTATGTTCCTTATAAACTTGTACATTAAGACAAAAATTGAACTAAACTAAAGATATCATTTTAAAAAAAATCTCTCGGAACCCAACTAACTTCAGATTTGAAATCCCCACACCAAAATTAGGTAAGATAGATGTTTAGAATGATGGGATTGATTTTATTCTAAAAAGCAAAGATTAAGCATTTACTACTGGTAGCGAAAGTTATATAGTAAAATTTTTATTAACATTTTATAAAATTAATTTAAAGATTTTTCCATCACTACATATAAAAAAAATGAAACCTATATGTATAAAAAAAACTAAATTGACTATATTTTTAAGATTTGGCAATGCAGGGCTGATAACTTCCTATACTTTTTGGGGAAAATTGTTTTCAGTGGTAGCTAAGTTTAATGTGCAATTCTTTGTTTTGTAAAAGCTACTTATTATTTTCCACATTACTACATAAAAATGATTTAACACTTCATATGAAATGCCATTTTATTCCAGCTGTCTCCCGGTGAGGATTTTAGAATGTTGGCGAAAAATTACCGATCATTCTGAAAGCTTTAGCTTTTGATTGTCTACCACTAGATAACATATTTTCCAAATTGTGTTATAGTTTGAAGCACAGGCAATATTCTTGATTGTTTAAAAATTTTCTGCTTTCTGTTTCTACTACTGGGAAATGTGTAAAAAGGTTTAATAAAATGAGTTAATTTAATAAGCCCTTTCATGGGCCATTTATTTCAGGCAAAGGTAAATTAAAGTATTCTTGGAATTGAAATTGATATACGATTAGTAATTGATATAAGAGAAAAAAACTCATTTAAAAAATAAAAAACTAATCTAAATTTTAATGCCATTTTGTTTGGTGGTAAGTACATTAACACGACCTACTAGGAACTTATTGACTTTTATTTTTCGTTATTTGTAAAATAAATTTTATAAATGCTACAAACTCCAAAAGGAATTATGTATTTTATAAATTTTATACGTTTTCTTGAACTAACAAATGGTTACCAATTTTATTCAAACGCACTCCAAGAAAGCTGAAGTTATTAACAAATGGAAACCTAAATTAAAAGTGCGAAAAAAGTTCACCATGGACTTTAAAAAGAGGTGGTAAGTATATTTATCACGGCTTTAGAGAGGTTTAATTGACTCGTGTGTCAGAAACCATTTGCGGGATTCTTGACTGATATCAATAATTCTTTTTGTATATATCAACATTTGTATCATATGATACAAATGTTGGGCCCGGCCAAGATTTCACGATTTTTCTGCAGTGTATGCAGAGTTGCCAACTTGCTCCTTTTCGGAAAAAAAATATTTTCTAGCGGTAACGTAATTGAAGTTATTTTTAGTTTAGTATTTTTTAGCTTTAGTAATTTTTCCACCACTAGATAACAAAAATTCAAAGCACCAAATGCAATGCAGCTCTATTGTAGTTATCTCGAATAGCAAAGATAAAAGCTACAGACAATAGCTGCACGTTTCACCTCATATCATAACTATCAAAACAAATAATTTCATCAACCTTTCTGAAAATAACGTTTCCTTATGCTGATACAACTCTGAACAACTCAAAAATCAAACAAACACAGTTTAGAGCAAGCTGCTCATTTTATTTTTTGATTCCTTTTTAGTTACTCAAGCAAAGTGCTCGAAACATTCATAAAAGCAACTCCATTGCCTGCTTACCTCAATGCTCAACCAAAGCAGTGCTAAAATTCCAGATGAATGGGGCTTCGCGGCCCAGGTACCCAATAAAATCAAAACACTAGCAGTAACCTCGTGACCACTCTTTTCAGGAGTATGCTTAATTATCCTTATTGTACAAGTTTTAGTATTTAATTCCCGACCAATTTATTAAATTTTTTCCGGAAAGCAGTTGGAGTTCTTGTCTATGTAACAAAGATATTTTCTATTTTTATTATTCATTGAACTTTGATCCCTTTGAATGAAACCTTTTAATTAAAATCATGAATTAACTAGTCACATAATTGTTTGAGAAAAAGAAATTTATTGAAATTCAACAATTTGTCTACTGTTTCTCTCTATTTAATCAAGCGTTACACGTTTTTTTTAAGGATATTACCCCGTCGAATGATATCGTCTCTTCAAAGATATTTATAAGCAAAAAAGTTTACTTAGCCTGAAATCCAAGATGGCGAGTGATAAGTTTTCTAAAGACATAATATGAACTCTTAGTCCTAGATCTAAAATGGATCGCAAGGAAAATAAAATAATTTGTATATGTTTAATTCTAAAATACGAAGAAAAACTGTTCAAAACCTTTACTAACAAATAAAAAGGAATAGCTAAGATCTCTATCCGTATAACCAAAGTTACCTCACGCGTATATTGTGATCAAAATGAAAGAAAAAGAACTAAAAAGATGACCCCATACCTTTAAAGATATGTGGAGCGTGCTGCTCGATCGTTTTCGTGGGGCTTCCGTTTTCTTCCATGCTTGCTTTCTTTCGTTTTAATAAGGATTACAGTAGCTAGATTTTATTTCTCTAAACACATAGTCATCAGAAATCGATCCCATTCGGTCACGTACGCTTGTTGTTAAGAATTATTCCTTACACACAGAACGAATACGCAAACAAATCGGAAAAATATGAGAAAATTTTTTACCATACATATCAGAATAAGATTTTCCACAACTAGATAGTTAAAACTAATAGTAAGATATTGTTAAAACACGTTTGCAATTGATAAAAATTTTTGGCCATTTCACACCATTTTTTTTCATTATTTATAAGAGCAATTATTTAAACATTTATAAATTAATGTGACACTTACACTAAAATAAAGAAAGCAGTGCGATGATCAGACTTTTAAGTCACAACCGTTACTAGTATTATTTAATTTATAGGTCCAATTCATTTACTAGAGGACAAAACCATTAAAAAGTGAATATGATTGTGTGATTTTTCATTTGTCATCTCTAAAAGAACTAGTACTAAAAGACTATAAATAACACACACACTACTTATATTACAATAATATATATTCTTACTTACTTACTTTTTCGTGCCTAGTGGCACATAAAGCTCTCAGCTTAGCTAGCCTCTCTACAAGTCAGCTGCTGTAGATTTGTGATTTTGCTTGTCCATCCCGCATGCTTCTCTAAATTCCTACCATTTTTCTCCGTGTTAACATTGATGTTCCTCTTTTTCATTTACCGTTCGGTGCCCTTGTTAAGTCTATTGATGGAACTGTAGCTGGAAGCATTCCCATAATATGACCGTCTGTGTTTCACCTTCTTCTCTTGATGTTATTTGTATGTGGTTCTTGCTGTGTTTTGTTATATAGATTTATGCTTGAAATAATTTGTGGCTGGAAAATTTTTACATTTTTTTCTCAATCATCTGTTTTGCTAACTGATTAAGTTTTTATTTTGTTGTTTGATTATTCGTCTTGCTTCGATTACCTATGAAGGTATGCTTTTTACCATTGTGAAGAATATATTTGTTTTTGTTTTTAGCAATAATTTATTTGATTGATAAAGTTAGTTTCTTAAAACAATTTTGAAATTTTTACGGCTATTTCAGTATCAATTCCTACTCTTTTGTCAATTATTGTTCTGGAGTAGGTAAATCGGTCAACAACAAGTAAAATGTAGCCTCTAGTTGGCTACTTTTCAGTTTAACTACACGTTTACTAAGTACATTTATTCGTTAAACTTTGTCAATTATTGTTCCGAGGTAGATAGGTACGTTAACATCTTCTATTTGTTACTTTCCAGTTTAACTACGTGTTGAATTTTTCCATTTATTCTCATAGTTTTGGTTTGGCTTTTATTCATTTTCAACCCCAATTTCTGCATTCTATTCAAAAATACTTGTTTCGATTTGAAGAACTCCAAATAATAGATATACTGAAAGAGTAAAAGAATTTGCATGATTAAATAATGTAAAAATATTTTGAGCTTAAAGCAATTTTGCCGATTATGAAGAGTACATTGCCGCTCGTTACAAAGTTAGAGCTTGAAAAAGCAATACTACTTATAAGAAATTTTATTGAATAAGTTTCTGGATTTTTTTGACGAAATTACTGATTCAGCAAATGATTATAATTCCAAGGTAATAAATAACTAACTGCTTGAGAGAAGAAAAAAAATAAAACAAACTAAATTTTGAAACTAGAGATCCGAATTTAAAGAGACTCGAGTATCTTTAAACTTGTAACCAGACAAAACAACACTGCACTTAATTAAAAAAAATTATTTTATTACATTAGCTATTAGATTTCATAAAAGTTTATTATTTTAAAATATTCTTCCAGAATAATGACACGAACAAACTGCTTGCAACTAACAAGTAGTTGGAAAATGGAGCTTCAAAAAATACAGGGTTGCCTCGTTGGTGCCAAGTTTCTCGACTACGACCATTGCTATCTCCATGGGTATCTTTAAATTCATTATATTATATTTGGCCTGATAAATCAGAACTACTTCTAAATTTTATGGAATCAGTTTCTACTTTGTTCTAAATAAATTTCTGAAGTTTAAAAGAATGAAACAATGGGGTAAAAAACGTGACTAAAGTCACACTTCAGCACTATAATGAAGCATTTTCTTCAGTGTCGAAACATTTAATGATTCGAGATTGATGTTCCACGCTATGTTTTGACTTCATTATATTAATGAAGTCAAAACATAGCACCATTTTAGTACAGAAACGATCATATACCTGTTTGTGTGACATAAGTTGCGCTTTTTTTTTTCTCGTTGTCTTAACTTAACGTTAACTTTATTTATATAAAGCAAACATTTATTCGATAACTACAGTTTAATTTCATTTCTGAAAACCTTTCTTGCGCATGCGTCAGGTATATTAATATGATTTCATCAAACTAGCGATGATGATAAAGGGAAGCGTCTGTATTGGAAAGAGTTTATCTTCGATCACACTTTTTTTGGGAGTAGAATCGTCGACAAGCAGCAGTTACGGCTTCAAAAGTGAATTGTAGGCATACTACCTTAAAGTTTTCTTTCAAACAAATTGTTTGCGAAGAAAAAAATGGGGAAAAAATAGAAAACTGATTGAGTTTTCAAAAGCCAGTGAGCCGACTCCGAACAGTCTCGACTCCGAGAATCATCAACTGGCAAAGGAATCTAAAAATCTAAATTACTACAACAAGCAATTAAAAGTCGATTACATTCACAAAAAAAGTGCTCTGCTAATAATGTGAAAGAAAAACAACAGCCACAGAAAAAACAGCCATTGTTCAGCAGTGTGACAAGCTGTAACCGAAACCATTTGGATCGGCACAAAAAAAATTTTTTTTTCGAACTTTTTGTAAACTTCGTGCTCGTACACATGTGTTGATGTTTCGTGCCCGAGTGAAATTTGGAAGAAATATAAATAAAAAAGTTAATGAAAGCAGACGATTTGATCTTAAACTTGACACTGCTTTCAACTACCATCAGCCGCCATTAAAGGTATGGTATTAAGGTGACCCAGTATGCAACTTTTTGTCTCCCTTCGCGTCTAATGACACGACACATCCTTTCCCCACGCATTCGATAATTAGTGCCACTCGTAAGATACTAAATATTCTCGGATTGTAATATGAATGCTGAAAATCAAGTGACACGAAAAGAAATAATCATAAAAAAGAGGACGATTCAAGGCTAACTGTCGTTAACTCAAATTCGAAAATAAACAACTTCGAGTTAAAATGTTCCACTGTCGAATGATTTTATTTGGTTTCTTCTTTCGATTACACTAGGGAACAATTTATTTTTCTGTTGCATGAGATTTTTAAACGGATTTTTGATATTTTCGAGTCGCTGATTTCAAATCTGCATTCCATTACTCTCTACCGTTTTTACGCTATTTAATAATATATTTCTAACCAGTTTTTTTTTTTTTTAAATTCACTCGAGTGAATATTAAGTGCCCCCACTTCCCTGCTGGGTAGAGAGTGGTAGTAAAGCTGTAATGATATATTTCAGTTTGTAATGTTATTTCCAAAGAAGAAGACAACTGTATATGTAAGTATATAAACCTGTACATTTTTTATAAATTTGCTCATTCGGGCAAAGGAGAGATTTCCGTATCGTGATCTGTGGCAGAGTAATCGCCAATTCTCGGTAAATTCCGGTTACCGTCCCGCGAAAAACAAAAAGTAAAAAATCACAGAAAGGAACCAATTCGAAAGGTATAACTCGTAGCCACCCCAGGGCAAACACGAATTTGTTTGTTTTTTTTTAAAAAAATTGCTAGTTTAAAATCTATTTGGCACCTTGGTGACTGTAATTGGCGCGACAGATCACGATTTGGAAACATTCCCCAATTAAAAAATAAACTAAACTTAAAATATCATTATGAAAAAATAAAAAAAACTGTAGATTTCTAATCATAACTTATTACAGATTTGAAACCTGCACATCTGGATTAGGTAAGATAAAGTATTTGAATAAATGCTACAAATAATTGTTACCTAGGGCAGGTCTGCCTACTTTCTACCCTTTTCGTAAAAAATTATGTTTATGTTTTATGCATCTTTTATTTATTTAGTATTTAAACTTATTTTCTACACCACTACATATAAATGACTTAAAAGTTCATATGCAACGCCACTTCGTTCAAGCTATTTCGTTGTGAGGCATGTTGGCAAAATTGCCAAAATATCTGTAAGTTTTGGTTTTTAAATGTCTACCATTCTATAAAAAATATTTTGCAAAAAGTATAGTAGTTGGCAGGCCTGTTTAGCGTTACTTACGTCCTTATTAAAGTTTAATAAATTGTAGACAATTGTAGATTATTTCGATCTCGTTGCGATTAATGCATGAAGTAAGATAAGAAGCAAATCAATTCTTTGCATTCCGGAAAAGAATTGATGCTATATATTAAATCTGAAATGCTATTTATTTAATCTAATGAAAGCCCGAAATCATTTAAAATGGATAATACAATATTTCGTACATGAAAACTAACAAAAATAATATAGTTACCAAATATTAAGATATTAAAATTTTAATTTTCAGAATTCAATAAAAAAAATTACAGTACTTACTTGAAAATCTCTAAGAAATTGGTGCTCTCTAAACTTTCCTAGTACCGATACATCTTTTATTTTAAATGACGTAAAATATATTGCTAAAAAAACTTAATCGGCACATGAAACGTTTATGGAATTTTAGTTTTCTAGAGTTTTTCCAGTAAGTATTGCAGCTTTTTTACAACCCAGTCCCACCTGAGGGGACATCGGAGTGCAAAGGGTTAAAGGTGTCCCTTAAAATCTAAAAAGAAATGAACTTTTAAGTATTTTAAAAATAATGCAATTAATTATCTTTGGAGGGGTGAAGCAAATATATTTTTATTTTCAGCACGCAATAAGATTTGGTTTCGTTTTTTCCCCCATATTGAACTTTTGCCCCCATGTTGTTAGTTATAATGAAAGATGGTGAAATTTTCAAGGCTGTCCATAAGGGTGACCTCAAAAATATTTTTTCCAGCATTAGCACAAGATCTTAAAAATCGAATAAATATAGTTACAGGATGTTTGGAACATATATATTTTACTTGTTTTTTTAAATTTTTTTCAGGTATTTCGAAAAACAATAGATTTTATTTTATAATTTCCTTTAACAACTAAGAATTTGAGAAATATTTAAGTTTTTTTAAGACACTAATGGCGAAAAAGGCTGAATACGAATTAACGCATAAACATTTTTAATCTAAAGGCACTAAAAAAATTTAATATTAAAGCTTAATAAATATTGAAACAGTTACATAAAATATTAGAAACATCATTTTCTTAACAATCTTAATTTTTTTCAAAAAAGATTCGTATGAGGTTTGTGAGCATTGTTAGTAAAATTTAATATGGTACAACAGTGTAACAAGATTCAAAATAACATAAATATTAGGAATATGAATTTTTATGCATTTTCATAGAACAAACTACTTGAACTTATGAGATTAAATCACTTCCGAAGTAAATGAAAAGGAACGTAAGATTTGAAATCAAATTTTATAGCATCAATAAAAAAAAAAGGTTTTTAAATAATTTATCGGTTTAATAGAATTTTAATTAACTCATAAACTCGTTACTTAATGAGTAGGAAAGACTTTTATAAAAATTATCTTCTGCATAATTAACGTCTTCAGACGATCAAAGAAAAAAAAATTCATAAGAAGAGAGGAAAAGGGTAACTGAAGTGAAGACATCCAATTGATTTAAAGCACATTTCTCACTAGAACTGGTGTTCATTTATCACACACATGGAACTGTGCTTGTTAAAGGGACAATTGATTCTTTTCATTCGGTCATCACAGTTTTATTTCTTTTGATAGAGATGGATGGTAAAAGAAAAAATAATTCGAAGAAAAATAGAGCTTTTGACCGGACAATCAACTTTCAGAATGCAATCTTCTGTTACGTCTTCGTCATATTATATTTGTTATTCCTCAGTTATATATTATAAATTTTTTTTTGTCCTTGGGGGGGAAATGATGTTACATTTTAGGTTAAATGTGAAGATGGTTTCCAGACTTAAATTTTGAGCGCCTAGACTCTAGTAGTGTGGCGGGGACATTTAGTGATACGGTATCGACATTGTAATATCGATATTTCTTTTGTACCTTATTTGGTGTCAATATTTTGTTCCGATAGTACCGAAAAAATTAAAATTACAACCGTTTTCGAACATTTAGAAGGCTGCGCTCACCAACGAAACAAATTTATTAAGAAAGGAATATTTTGTTAAGAAAAGTTTTACATTATATTTTTAATTCCGAATTTTATTTCGTGTATTTCATTCGTCAATTCCAATCTTGGATCCAATTATTAAGGCATGTAGCAGGACAAACTCATATATGGTAACTTGTTGGAGACATCATTTTGGAAGTTTGCAACAACTCCTCGTAACAAAAAGTGGCAAGTCATGAAAATAACCAATCATTTTCCAACTGCAACCAGAACTGTTACTTACGATTTAACTACTACTTTGGATAATTTTTGGCAGACAAAATTTTGGGAGAAAATTAGACTTTTTTCATTTTTAGTTGCACTAATTTCCGATTTACTTAGAAAAAGAACTCAACAGATGTGTACTTGATTTTAACTATTTACAATTTTTACTAATAGTGTTTGGCTGTAACTGGCACTTATTTTACTTTTTTTACGTATAATTTTATTATTTATTTCATTTAAGTTTATATTTTTCATTAATTTCATTTTATTAATTGAATATTAATTAGTTTAATTAGTTAAATATTAATGAGTTAGACAAATTAACAAATTCTATTTACTGCGTAAAAGCTGCAAGTATATAGAACTCAAGAAAAAAGTTAAAAAATATAGAGAAAACACGGAAAATAATAAAGATTAATGAAAAGAGAAGAAGAAAAATAAAATACTTTTGAGACATATTTAAAAAAAATATTTTTAAAAAAAAATTAAAAAGCCGGAAAACAAAATAATTAAAAGATATAATATCTTCATAAGCTCTCACGATTATATCCGCAAAAAGGAGTGCTTTAGATTATTGTATCAATATATAGCACCAAAGCAAAATATATCAATACAATAGCGTGAGTTTAATTTTTATGTAAACAAACTAATTTCTAGTAATAGTTACTAAAAACATTTATTTAAGTACCATTTTCAATCAAATGAATCGAATTAAAAGAATATGTAGTAATGTTTATTTATCAAAATATTTATTCATCAAAATAGACTATGTCTTTCAAAATTTGATAAAAAACAATGCATACCTAACTAATGTAATTAAGTTCTATATAAAATCATTGAGTTTATTTGTATGCTATTATTAATAAATGTACTAAGAATTTCTTTGTTAATCTATATTTTTACCATGTGCAAACCCAATTCGGGCAAAACCGGGGCTAAAAATTTGTGCAAAACGAGCAAATCGTGTTTCTGACTTTTTTTCAAATAAATTTTAATTTTCTAAAATCATTAAAATTTTATAATTAAATATCAACCTAATTATAAACTTTTAATTATCAAGTATAATATTATTACCTTGCGCACATCCATTTTCGGGTCAATCCAAGGTAACTAACAAATCAAACTTGCTTCAGTACTGCTGTAAGAACGTGACGTAAGACATCTCTCCATTTACGCTTCCAACTCTATTTACCCTTCTGTTTTCATATTTAGTAATCTGGCAGTCTTATTATAAAATTATTTTAAAACATTCTTGAAAGATTCCGATATTGTTGTGTATTTTCTGTTTTTTGCTTGATATGTTTTATTTCGTATATATTTTTTACTTACTGAGTTCCATTTTCTTTCCGATTTTTTTTTTTTTTTTTTTTTTTTTTAGGGCTCCTCACACTATTGTATTGATATATTTTGCTTTGGTGCTATATATTGATACAATATTAGAAATCACTCCTTTTTGCGGAAATAATTGTGTGAACTGATGAAGAGATTATATCTTTTCATTATTTTGTTTTCCGTCTTTTTAGTATTTTTTTAAAAATATTTTTTAAAAATACTTTTTTTTCTTCTCTTTTCATTAATCTTTATTATTTCCTTATTTTCTCTATATTTATAACTAATTTTATGAGTTCTATATACTTGCAGCTTATGTGCAGTAAATAAAAAATATTAGTTCGTCTTTATAGTGCTATATCTATGCTATTTAAGTGCTATATATAGCTGCCAACTCTTCCAGTTTTCCCGGAAGATTTTTTTTAATATTTAAAGTGATAGCGAAACTCATGTTATTCCATTAAACTTTTTCTAATTATAATAATAATTATGAATGAGTTTGAAAACCACTACATATAAATAATCACAACAAATACATAAAAGCATAATAGTCTTTACGATAGCGAATTTCAACCTGGTCAAAATATAAATATATTTTTGAGTACAATTGTTTAACTATCACTTGAAAAATTCATTCTCGGAAAGAATTAAAGTTGACAGGTATATAAAAATCGAAATTTAGTATCGATTCTTTAAAATCATTGAAATTTATCTGAGGGCCTGAGCCTCTCTTTTGAAAATTTATTTAGCGGCCCTTTTCCCATCCATCTCGAAATTTTATCTTTAAGGTGGATCTTTAATTGGAGTGGAGATGTCATGGTAATTGGAGTGAAATGAAAATTAAATATTTTGTATTTAAGAATAGATTGCGACTCTACAAAAATACGCTGCCTGAGGTTTATGTCTTCTCTCAAGTTTTCAAAAGTAAAAATTTCATTAAATCCTGCGGTGTCACAATTGCAACATGATAATCTAAAAAATCTATGTTGAGATTGCGATGTATGTTCTTATTTCAGATGAACCATCTTGCTTGTGCTATTTTTCGTAGTATTTTTTTCTGGCATCTTTTGAGTTTCTCTTCGAGTGATGGGGAGAAGTTACACCACGCTGGAGATGCGTAAGTTAGGATTCGAGCGTTTGAGTCTGAGTTCCATTTTAGAGTTCAGAAGAAGGATTTATTAGTTGTGGCAGGCTGTTTGTGCTTTGTTGGTAACTGATTTGACATGATCTTAACAATTAAATTTATTGTTTAAGATCAGATCAAGATATTTTGGCGCTTTTGACAATGGGGATAGTTTCGTTACGGAGAACAACATAATTTTTTGGGAGAATGCTTTTTCTTTTATGTTGAATAATTAGTAGTTTCGATTTTTGTCCGTTAGCTTTTAACTTCCAGTCTAGACACCAGGTTCCTATCTCATTCAGCTTTTCGTGGAGTTTCTGTAGGGGCAATGTTTTGACTTTACGTCGATTCCAGTGCTATCTCTGAAAAATGCTTTGATTCTATTTAAGTCTTGTCTGTCCACAGGAAAGTCGTAGGTAAATACTATAAATACGTGGCAGTTAGTAAAAATTTACTTCTTTTTTATTAAAGAAAAATAAAATATGAACCTACTTATTGCACCAAAAATTACTTTCAACTAATATTAATAAATCATACTCATTCCAATTAAAAGTTTAAAATAATTATTATTCATACTTTAACGCTTTATCATTTGGCATTGCCATACATCATGTCATACTTTAGTGATCTATTTTGAGCATTGTAGACAGGTTCAGATTTTCTGCTTTACTGGAACCACATGCTCTCCGATATTTTTGGTTTTTGCTGCTAGTGTCAGTTAGGTGCATATTTTCCAGTGGTCGTGAACTAAAGCAGAAATTTTTAAAACAGACAGAATTTGTGAAAAATTCAGCAGAGTTAAAAAACTTGGTCATTTGTTTATCTGACCTCCTAAATTATTCGGACCTCTATTTAACGAAGTCGCTAAATCCCTATAATAAGTTCGTCATATGCAAAATTCGTTAAGTAGAAAATCACCTTTTGAAATACTTAAACAACACAAAACAGGTTTTAAATGCATAAACACTAGGCATAATTTAAATATTAGTATTTAATACCTTTATCTTGCAAACTAGTATCTACTATTTATTTCATAAATCTTAACCATAAAAGAAATCTGCATGGAAAGCAAGAATAGAGCAAAACATTATCCAGTGTTACACTATCATGCTACATACCTTTTCAACTAAAAAAAAGTTGAATTTGTGTGTAAAATTATGGCTGCATTTATTGTAAAAGTAATTTTAAACGTACGTTACCACATGCGTTCTTAGGTTTAATTGCTAGTGGTAAAATCTGTCAATTTTGTCTGAGATTTTCGTTTGAAATGCAAACAAAAAGGGAAAGGGGTTTTACTGCTTTCTCTAGAAGTTAACTAGCTTCGAAAATCAATTCAAAGTCATTTTCGCCATATAATGCGTTTACAAGTTTGGGATATTTTGGGAAATAAGGAAAGTGGATCTCAAAGAAAAGTTCGTTAAATAGAAAATTTACTTTGCTATTTGGAAGTTATTTTAGGAAAAAATTTCCAAAATGTTCTTGGTTCCTCGAAAAAAAATTGCAAAATAGAGAAATTCGCTAAGTAGAAGTTCGTTAAATAGAAGTCCGACAGTATGTGTAGTGGTGGGCAAATTTGTTTGAATTCGATTTTATCAAAATGTTACATTATTTTGTTACCACTAATAGAAATATTTTCTGAAACTAGGGAAATTCGGCAGTAATTGGAGTAACATATCAAGACTAAAAACATGGTGAAAACTATTTTACGAGGTTATCGTAAATATTATAGGCTTTAATTTCTCGTCAACTTCAGTCAAACTTCTGACAGTCTGCTAACACAATTGAAGCTCTTTAATAATAACAGATAAATCCCACATTTCCTAAAATTCACAATGTTTTCATTTATAACTTCTAAAGAAAAGCATTTGACAAAACAAAAGAAATCTCGTTTTCCAACAAAATAGAAAGCTTCCTCAAAAGAGCAGCATCTGAGGAAGTTCGACCATGCGAAGATCCCCAATAACTTTCATCACCAAGTTCTCCAGACTGTTTCCTTCCACCTCCCCCATCAGTTTTGCTTTTAAAGACGGATGTTACGGTACCGTGCTTAAAACAGACCATCGATCCAGCTCGGGTTCAACCACCTTTTACAAATCGCTTTTGCTTGTTTCCGTCCATGAAAAATAGAAGTGGTTGATGGGCTTCTATTATAGGCTGATTTCAACATTTGCCCACCCCCTTCTATTTCATACAATTCTTGTTGACATTCAATTGAAGGTTGTTGTTGTCAAATAGATATTAGATTCAAAGGTTGTTGCCTATTATTATTGCCTGATGATAATCTTACCAGGCTTGTCTTTTTCAAAAGATGATTTAATTCTATTAATAAAATTATTATTTTATGCTAAAACAGAGGAATTTTTTTAAATGTTGGCAAAGAATTTGCTTCTTAAAAGTAGTATGGCTGCTCTTTTTTGGTACTGGTTTCATTTATTTTTTGACAATTAACCCTTTGCTCTCTGCTCTCTTTCAACAACGTTAAAAACGGACGTAATCACTAAAAGTTTACAAGACTAATCTCTTTTCGCACTCTTACCATATAATACCTGGAAACCATTAATAAAAAGCTCAATCGACATTAATATGGAAAAATACCAACATTTAGGTAGATAATTTAAAAGTGAAAATGTTGTTCAAGAGTTACTGGAGTGGAAAGGGTAAAACATTTACAACTTTTTATAGTTTAATGCAATTATTTCTTCATAAACCATTTTTATTTAAATCGTTTATTTAATATTTATTCTTTATATATTTATTTATCTATTATTTATATATTTAATATTTATTTAATATTTATTCATTATTTATTTATTTTATTTAAACCATTTTTATTAAAAAAGTACCCTAAAAGAGATCTTTTATTTTATAACCGTCGTTGAAGAGCCGACCCAATTTTTTTTGGGTTTACGACTACTAATGTTCAACTCCGTAGCCTTGTAATTTTGAACCCAAACCAGAAGACAAAGGAACTCCTGGATCAAGTATTGGGAGAAATTGCCTTGGTGGAGGACTTTTTGATGGAACTAACCCATTTTTGCGTTACATGGAGAGGAAGACCTCGAGAACCTCCCACGGTTAGACTGACGGCAAGGGGACTCTAACCCATGATCCGTCAACCACTGAGGATATTTCACNTTTTTTTATGGGGGGGGGGTTACAACTACTAATGTTCCATAGCCTTGTAATTTTATACCCAATCCAAAAGACAAGGGAACTCCTGGATCAAGTATTGGGAAAAATTTTCCTTCGTGGTGGACTTTTTGATGAAACTGACCCGCATTTGCTTCACATAGAGAAGAAGACCACGAGAACCTCCCACAGTTAGCCTGGTGGCAAGGGGACTCTAACCCATAATCCATCTACCACTGAGGATGTTTCACGCCAGCACTGTGGTCGGTGCAAGCCGGATGCGGAATTCGTATCGACCAGCCATTGCCGAGATCGAACCCCGGTTCGCCTCATTGGAAGGCGAACGCTTTATCCCCTGAGCCATCGCGGTTTCTAAAAACGATATTGCAGATATTGCATTATATAATAATATTTAATTGTTATTTTAGATTAATAATTCTATAAGGAATAAAAGGAAACATACCCATACCAGCCAACTTTTACACGCTTCAGAAAATATTTTTCCTAGTGGTAGTAAAATAACTATTCAAGTGATATTGTAGGCAACTACTTAATTCATCGTTTGCCATCACTTGAAGTATAACAACGTAACTAGCTGGTTCTCTTAACGTATGTTTAAATTATTTAAATATAGTGTTAGTTAAAAGTATATTAAATCAAATTTGAAAAACAAGAATCAAGTATGAATGCAAATATTTTGCTACCACATTAATAATAAAATAAAATATACTCTCGATATTTCAAAGTTGATTTATATAACCTTTCCTTTGTCGTTGGCAGATTTTTGACAATGGTTGTATATATTTTCTCTATTACTTTCTATTTTATTACACCTAAGTAAATGTTAATATCGTTCTGACCCCTGTAAATATTATTATACTGTTCAATAATTGGTTTACTATAAACTTACATTGTAATTTTTCTGAATGAACATATATATATATATTGAATAGTGTCTAAACTGACGAGTAAAACAACGCACCGTAAGACCGCAAGTGGACAACTTAACAAAGGCTTCAATGTATACATAAATATAGTTCGGGGCTATCGCTTTCTTAAAAGAAAGCTCGAGGGGAATCACATTCTAAGGATGTTATTTATATCACTCAACCATTAATCTTCTGGTTTGGATCAAGTATCCCAATTTAGGTGAATAAACTAAAACGCACTAATTATTTTGAATAATTTTATTAATGGAAGTGTTTTTATTTTCTTTCTTCTACTCTAAAGAAACTTTCAATTTGTTTTTCTGACAGAAGGATTAAGTTTTCTAAAACGGAATAATATATGAAAATTTCTTTTGGTTGTTATCCTTTTAAATTATGCAGATTTCAATACGATGCATCGTAACAGAAAAAAAAAGATATTAGGTAAAATAGAGAAATACAAGTTTGTTTAAAAAAATAACTTATAAAAATAGTAAACAAATTTTAAAATATAAAAAAAAGAAAAAAGATTTTTTTTCTAGCAGCTGTAAGCTTGAGACAGAGATCTAAATTAACCTCAAGATCAAATAAAAATTAACCTCAAGATCTAAATTTTTCATCAACCCCAACCAAAGAAATTTATAATAGTATTTCATATTATCTTTTCGGAGGAAATGTTCAAGTTTTTTTTCTTCCTTTTTTTAGGCAAGAAGATTAAGTTTTCTTCAAGAGGAGAATATATGAAGATTTCTTTTGGATGTTCTCGTTTTAAATTATACAGATTCCAATATGATAATGGTGACAGAAAAAAATAAAGCAAATGAAAGTTTGTTTAAAAAATAAACAATAAAATAGTAAACAAATTTTAAAAAAAAAAATTGTTCGGAGCGCTACTAGCTTGCGGCAGACAACAACTTCAAGATCTAATTTTTCCACCAACTCCAATCAAAGGGATGTATATAATGGCATTTCATACGCAATTACGCACATACTCAATGCTTTTGTTGCTTCTTCCTGGAGAAAGATAATTCACGTCCATCCCTTGTTCGGAATTCCAGTCATAATTTAGTTAAACCAGAACCTCATCAGCTTCTTTAGGGATACTCCTAAGCACGATCGACCATTCCATGGTGTTCTATTTAGACAAAGACATACGCCCTGTGATCGTCGACAATCGTTGAAATGGCTACCATCCCCTTTAGAACACAAAAGAACTTCAAAGAAAATGGCGCTTTCAGAATCTTTGTTCTGAGTAATATAATGGAAAGAGTCATGAAAAGAATTGGGTGGGCAACATTTGCTCGTTGTTTTTTTCCATGAAAAGATGTCTGTTTAAACTCCAGTTTGTAATTAGAACCGAAAAAAGAACCAATATCGTGATTCGAATTGAGAATGTATCTCTTTATTTGGGTGAGTTCAGTTAGTTTTCATTTATTTATTTGGTCTATTGAGAAGATAAAGATTACTTCTCGCTAGGGAAAACTTGATTCTGAGAACTTATGATCTTCAATTGTTAAGTCATTATAAAGTTTTGATGTAATGGCCACCTTGAAGAAATGCTTTATTTTTAATGATTACTGAAAGAATACGATTGCTATTATCCAACATATTTCAATTATAAAGAATAAATGCCTACATTTGAATCGCTTATGGCAACAACTCAACAATTTAGAATGGATTTCTCATTAATAGTTTTACCCGTTATAATTTCCAGATAAAGAAAATTATAGTGTCTAGGAAACTATAGTGTTAAAATTATAGTAGTCTAGAATAGATTACCATAGTTTTTTTTTTCAATCGAAATAGAAGTACTCAGAATAGAAATACAAGAAATGCTTATGAATATTTCAAATTTTTATACATATACTCAACATATTTTGAGCAAATAATAATAGAATATTGAGAACAAAATATGAAAAAACTTGTTTGAAATTAAACCAACAAATTTCCATCTTTCCTTAATGTCGAGATGAGATAACCATCTAATACAGTAAAGGAAAAATTAAGTTTAAATTTGGAAAGTGACACATTTCATACAGTTAACCATGAAAAACATAATACAGTTAGCCAATAAGCTGTAAGTAATTAATATTTTGGAGAAAATGAGTAAAAAGAGCAACATTTTAAGTGCAGATATTATTAGTCACTTTCGAAAAAACTTTGCCCCATTCTTGGCAAAGGTTTTCAAAATTTGTACAATTTTCATTGATACATTGTTTGCATCTTACACATCTTTTTCAGTCGTTATTTTTAATTGTGGTATTGTATTCTTCTCCAGAGCTAATACACTGATATTCATGAAATTCTGAGTGTGTAGAATAACGTATATGGCTCTATCGAGAAGGTTATATGGTTTTATCGAATAGTATGTTAATCAGAATGTAATATACAAAGTTCGTATGGTCCTCAAAAATTTAAAAAGTGATTTTAATATTGTACTAAAAAAGCCAAGAATTTCTTTTTATTAGATTTCATCTTAAAATTACGAAACAAATAAAAACCAAATGAAAAGCACAAAAGGACCACTAAGAAAGCGCTGGTGAAGATTAATTTACTAAAATACATCTTAGTTTTTTTTTTTTTCGGATTTTTTTTTTTACGACGGATCCTTGATATTAATGAAAAGTGGTCATCTCCCCGCGATTTTATGTGGCCATGTATTCTAAAATTGATGAGATGGACGCTGAATTTATAGCGTCACTTCATTATAATATTCCCCTGCTTTTTTTCCCCCCTAAGGTAGGTAGGTAGGTAAGTACTTTATTTACGTCGCACTACAGCTGCACAAGCGAATGATCTGAAAACATGATGCCATCGCAAATGTGATCCTCAGCAGAGGGGATGGCTCCCCTATTTTGATAGTCCGACGACCTGCGCGTTAAGTCGAGCAAGTGGTCACCCATCCGTTTACTGACCGCAACCAGTGACTTCGGTGTTTTTTCGATCAGTCCACTGCGGGACTTTTACTTAAGAACAAAGATTGGACTTTATATGTGTTTTAAAGGTCCAGCTAGTTTTAAAAAAATTACGCATTGAAAAACAACACGAAATTACTTAATTCACAAAAATATTTGACCCCTTAATAAAGCAAACATTAAAATTTACATACTTTTTGTGGTCATGAAAAATAATAAAAATGCTTTGTTCAAATTGATTAAAAAATTTAACTGCTTCCTGAGAAACATCATCTGCAATTAATTGAAAAATATCAGCGATATTTAAACAGGTTATCTCACCTATCAGGTTATTAACACTATTAACCAGGTTATCTCAGGTTATCTTACCTAGACTTAACCTAACTTTAAATTTACAGTTAGACATCAAAAGGTTGGCTTTAAATAAGGAATTATCCCAAAGAGATGGATGAAAAACGGACGAAAAACGTTACATTAGTTTTCAATTCAATTTCGTAACGACACTATAAAACAGAAACGAAATGCTAATCACAAAGAAGACTTAATTAAATGTTTAAAAAGTAGAAAAACTAAACTCACTGAATAATAATTTCAAATTATCCTTTTCTCAGAATTAAGCATTTTTTTTTTATATTCCAGTTCCTAAAAAAATGAGAAGTATAAGAAAATCATAAAATAATTTTAAATAGCCGATCGCTAATTTATAATTAAATTTAAAAGTTATTTATCTATTATTATTATTAATTTTGATACTTCATAACAATGTTTAATAGATATTTTTCAATTCTCGTGAAATCAGGTTATTGTTATAAATATGGTAGCAAGTTTAAAAGTTTGCTTTTGTCAAACGAAAATTTATAACTGTTAGCTGGAAATAATTTTTAATCTTTTATATCTTGAATTTATTTAAGAGAAATTTTAATTCTCTCAACAATTATTAAGAGGCTACAAAATTATTTTATCATTTGTATTTATCTAGGAATCCATCATCATCTCACCATAAACCATAAAATATTAATTAAAAAATTCCATAATTGCATTCAAATGACTATGAATTTGTAAAAATTAAAACAATAGCTAATTAAAAAAATTATACACTAAGTAACTATCAGAATTTTAATCCTCAGTTCTCCTCGTGAAACGATAGTTCTTGCACTTAAAACTGCTTCTCAATTTCTAAGGAACAGTGTGTTATGTCAGCAAAAACTTGCTCATCGAAGCCTAAACTTCGAACTTTTTTCCGTAGTAAAAATTTCTCGTCTCAACCTTGGTTTAACTGGAGGATTTGTCTTTAACACAATGAGCATCGACCATGTGGGGTGTCTTCTTTGATATATCTCTTACGTAATATATAATTGACACATACACTGTCGTTTGATTCTGCGAGGAACAACCTGGCAGATCTTTCAAGGTCATAGGACGTTGATGGCTTACGGAGATTCGATACGGTTTCCGTCGTACGGTACTCTGGGTTCCGAACATGGGAGGAGATTTTCAATACAACTTCCTTTTCTTAATATCTATAATTTGGGATCCTTGCAAAGAAGTTGCATATGAAGCACGCCATGCGGTTGAATCGCGTAAGAAACAAGGTCACTTGGATTAGACACAAGAAGCTCTCTCTCTTGTTCAGAATTGAATCATTGTTTTTCATTTCAGAAAAAGGGTTTTCGTGTGTTGTTTTTCTGAAGCGTGTGGAGGCAATTTCGGGATTTGGACATCGTTAGGAGATGTTAATAATAGGCAAGTGAAATGATAAAAGCGAATAATGATGTGTGAAATAACGGATGAATGACGAATGGTTCGAAACTGATAGGCGTAAACAAGCATCTTGGATTCATACTTAACGATGCTGCAAACTGGTTTTTGATTAGTTAAAAATCATCGGTTAACAGAGGTATAATATGAAAGTGTTGATTCGGTAATTACTTTTATGAAAGACTAGTAATGTTTGATGTCTATGATAATAAAATAAATGGTTGGATTGTTGGTCGCTGTGGAATGCGAATTAAAGGTTAAATGAATGTTAACGGCTGTTAGTTATTATTATTATTTCTTTTATTTGTTAGATTGCAGACTGCGAAAAATGCTATTAAACTTCAATGATTTGAATAGGAAAAAGGTTTTAATGTTTATTTCATAGCTTTTTCAAAACTTTCTTTGATTATCGCTCGCTAACTTTGCAAAGCAAACATTTCTTAATGTTTACTTCCTAAACATTATCAGAGATAGAAAGGTGTCCCTAAATTAATATCTTTTTTAAGAAAGGTGATAAAAGGTGTGTAATAGAATGCCTGTCTCTAAACTTGAGCTGGAAGTCATTTTTTTAAAAAAGCACGGGTTTTTCATTTTAAAAATTTGAATTTTTAATTGTTAATTGTTATTTTTAATAGACGATTCGATAATATTATAGGTAGAACAGCATATCGAGTAAATGGTCTCTGTAATTTTGCTGACACATATGCATTCTTTTGTTTAAATTTTCAATTATCATTTTATTTTGCAAAAAAAAAATGTGGTTGAATTTCGTTTATGCAGTATTGAAAGGCTTAAAATAGAAATAAATAATAAAAATCAAAGGAAAGGGTCTCACAGCGTTCAATCACATGGTCTTGCAATACTGCAAATTACATGATCAGAGAATCACCCAACTTTTTTTCGTGTTGAGCTCCATTTTTAATAAGCCAAACAGTAATGGATTACATTTCCATTTCTGTAAAATTACTTAAAAAGTAAAGACCAATTCGTTCATCTTGAAATTGGTATTTTAATACCGCTTTTTATGAAAAGTATCGTTTACAAAGAATGCAAAGGATTTGTTTGTAACTTCTTCATGCTTCCAAGGTTTCTTCTGCCTACTTCCCTTCTAGCTACATTCCTACTTACGTAATTTTAATACATTCTGTGGTCTTCATACGCTATATTACGGGTACACAACTTGCGACCCCTGATTGGACAATGAGAAGACTTTTGCTCTAAATCCAAAACCTAATGGGATAAAAACTACGCAACTAAAATAAGAACTTTTAAGTTTTATTCTAATTACTTTTTAAGTTTTTAAACAAAATTTAAAGTAGCACCTTTAGTTCTCATAAAAATTCCAAAATATATAGGTACTAATTGAAATTGTCTAAAGATTAAATTTTTTTTAACATTTTATTTTTTGTTAAAAAAAAAAAGAATATGTTGAAGGAGATGTTTTAGAACCAAAATATGCTCAAAACAATTGTATAAGTGTTCATTAAAAAATTATAAGGTTGTAGTAATTATTATACGGTTAAAAAATTATAAAATGAGATTTTCTACAGATGAAATTTAAAATCTACTTTAGTTTCATTAAAGAAGATAAAATGTACAAGACTTCAGTCGAAAATATTTATGTATGAGTTAATACTCTTTACATAATTTGTGGCATTTTGACTTTTATTTAAGATAACTTTGTACCTCTCTTAATACACATATTTAAACTTTCAGTAGTATTTAAACTGTGTTTTTGTTGTTTCGAACGACACTTGGACAAGCCAAGATCGCTAACCACTGGCCATGCAAATCAAGTCAAGGACACACGTTTGACAAAAAAGCACCACTAGGGTAAAAGCGAGACTTGTCAGAACCCCCCAATAGAAAGCAGCACCTCTCATACTCTAGGCCACTTGCACAATTTAAACATAGATTTAATGGAGAAGAAAATTTTCTTCAGATCCTTATGCACACATGGTACTTCTCAACCGCAAAAACAGGATTTTCAATCCAAAGATTTTATGTATACTAAGCGGGTCTTAGAGGGTCATGAGGATCGAACCCCAGCCCCTCTAAACCAAAGACCGATGCTCTAACTACTGAACTGCACCAGATCTTGTTTAAGCTGTTGATGTGAACATTAATTCATTGCTGCTTAAAGAAGTCAAAGAAAAAAATTCCCATGTCAACTTCTATGTCACATCATATGTCACTGTAGGCAGTAATGATTTACATAATTTGCCCTAAAATTATTTAAAATTAAATTTAGCAATTACTTTTTTTTTTTCATTTCAATCATTTTTTTTTTCATTTTTTTTTTGTTGAAACGTATAAAGTGGAAGATGAGAAATAAATGTTTCACGTATTATTCACCAAGTAAAAACTAAGCAAATGACAATGATTGTAAAACTGGTTGTATTTATGTAAACGAAGTCTATCTTCGGTTGTAGTTTTAACCGAATTCCCCATTACGCACTATCGATTGTTGTTAGGAACCTATCATATTTAAATTGCATTTCAGTTTATTATTCTAACTAGATTATTAACCTCAACCTACAATTCTAAAAATAGTAAAATATTAATGATTTGAGAAAGATAATCTCCCACAAAATCTCAGTTAAAATCAGAAATAACTAAAATCGCCTTAAATAGGATTTGCATATTTGAAATTTTGTTTGGATTTATGTTATAGTGTATTTGTATCATTTCTCATTATGTCTCATTATATAAATGAGATTTTGAGATATGAAGCTTAATTTCAGACAAAAGTCTTAAATATTGATTTCTGAACAAAATAGACTACTAAAGTTTTAAATTTATAAATACATTTAATAAATTTAATATTATAAAAATTTAAATGATTAATGTTTATTTCAATGTTTTCTGTTTAATCAATAACACTAATATCGTTTGTTAAGCCTAATATTTTTCTCCAAGTGTCATTTTTAAACAGATAATTCTGACGAATTTAATTTATATATATTTTTCTTTTTTGATAAAGAAAAATCTATTGAACTCCTTAGGAAGACTAAATCAATTAAAAATAATCTGAAATTTAATTCTTTCATCCGAATACTTCTATTAACCCTTTGTCGCAGAATTTTTATTAAACCTATTTTTCATACTTTTGTTTCTTTATTTTGTTTAAATTTAGGTCAAAACAAATGAAAAATTTTATAGTAAGCATTTTAAAAATTTATTCGTATGAAGAACATCATGGAACACTGGTGTATTTTTATGCCTTAATGGTAAAATCTTCCAAACACGGCTCACTTCCAAACAATTTTTCAAATTTACACTAATTTGCAGTTATTGAGATAAACAGTTATTCATCATTAAAATTTCTTTAATTTACGAAATCAATTTTTTTTATAAATTTTTGAATATGTATAAAAAAAATGTTTTCGTCAAGCTACTTTTTATGGATTTTATATTTTAGTACAAATATAATTCCGATAATATGGCAAATATTTTTTAGTAACTATTAGAGTGTCTTTTATAACTAAAAAATATATAAACATATGTTTGCCTGTAATTAAAGCATCAGAAAAATATGTATACAGGGCGTCTCAGTTAAAAGTTTCAGAACTCCTAAGAGGGGTAGGGTGCATCCTGACGACTCGAAATCATATAGCAATGCGGGGTCGATAATGCCTTCCTGGAGCGGGGATGCACACAGAAGCACCTTAAAGAAAAGAGAACATAAGTGAAAAATCGTTTTAATAATACATTGAGAAAATTATATGGCCTCCTCGGTCACCCGACCTATCATGTCTTGATTTCTGGGGTCATATGAAAACACTGGTTGCTAGAATCTCAGTAGCTGCCGGAGAAATTCGAGATATGCCTGGAGTATTGCAGAATGTTCGAATGTCCATGCGCCGGAGATGTGAGGTGTACATTGTAGACGGTGGCAGAAACTTCGAACACTTACTTTGACCCATGTACCGTATAATTTTTTCAATGTATTATTAAAACGATTTTTCACTTACGGTGTCTTTTCTTTAAAGTGCTTCTGTGTACATCACCGCATCAGGAAAGCATTTCCGACCCAGCATTGCTATATGATTTCGAGTCGTCAGGATGCCACCCTACCCCTCTTAGGAGTTCTGAAACTTTTAACTGAGACACCCTGTATATAAAAGAGATACTCATCTCCGTCCAAGGATTAAACAAAGTTGATTCTAAACTGTTAACTATTACTATTTTTTAACTCGCTTTCTTAATTTTTTCTTTCCTTAATTTCAATAATAAGCTGTAAAGACAATTTTTATGGCATTGATAAGTTTATAAAAGCACAAATAAACGTTTTATGACTCGCTGGAATTGGTTGCTTAGGTATTGCGAGAGAAATCTGAAAATAGCAGTTTTCGTTGTCTGGACCGTTTAGAATCTGTTTTGATTCTAAATTAGAGCTATTTTTTCTTCGTTTTGACGAGTGTTTTATTTTGGGGGGNTTTTTTTTGGGGGGGGGGGGGAGAATCAAGTAGTTTCTGTATTATGGTTTATTATTATTATTGATACTTTCTTGCCTTTTTTTTTTCTTGCTCTTCAAACACAGTTGTACTTTATACGACATGAAGTCAATTCCGAAAAGCATTAGCTAACTATTTTTATATGAGTCTTAAAATAATTATTGCTCTATAGAATATTTTTGAAACACGCAAAATATATTTAATTCAGAAAACATGTTTTCAACAAGTCAAAAATTCAAGTCGGATATAATTTGGATACTTCCCGCTCATCTCCGGCTAACAAGGTCTTGTTTTAACTAATGATAATTTGACAAATTGACCAGACTTTGTTTTTACGACGATTCTATTAGAATTATAAAAATTAAGTTAGAATTTTGCATCAAGCTGGAAAATTTTTTTACAATGGATTTATTTCTCTAAGTTCATGAAAATTTTTGTCCAGAAATCGACTATTCAACGAATTTCACAAAATGCTTTGATTTTTTTCCGTTGACACCATACTTTTCCTCACGCGTGCACAACAATGAACTTGTCTGTGGGGCGACTTTTCCTAAACATGGTTAAGTATAGTCTGTCTATGGAAAGAACTTTCCTTACCATTCATCTAGTGTCTGCGACTGTGGACGAGGTTGACACTTGAAACGTGACTTTACTGTGGACAAATTGAAATAGTTACGAGGTTTAACTATTTCAAGTTGGGGTGTTAGGCGAATGTTTAAGACAGGCTGTGACTGCGATCGTCGGCGAGAGAAGCTCCCCTCTTTGAATTGTGCTATTTCTTCTTGCCATACCAGGCGGGTTAGGCGAGTTCCTAATATAAATAATTTATATGAGCTGCTATGCATTTTATGTAACATAAGCCAATAACATTGACTTCCCACATTGTCGAAACTGAATTGAGTTTTGTAATTGCCCACTGATTTTGTACCGCTTTGGCACCTCCTGCCATATATAGTTATATAGCCTGCTCTATAGTCGACTAATATCCGTAGGCGAAATATTTAATGGAGGAAGTACCCCAGACGAATTATGCCTTCAATGACCTATCCCTACCACAAATTTGAACAATTAGATATTTAAATGAATTGATACGACAATGCAATTCAGACAAAAAAAAGAAGCATCGAGATATTCTTGAACGCATGACGTGTCCATTAAGGAAATTTTATTTAATTAGAATTATACATTCTGACTAAGCCTTATACTTATATGAAAACTTTTATTCAAATGTCATACATAAAGTGTCATTGGCCGGCATTCTCTAATATTTCTTATGTGTTAAAAAAAAATGCAAATCTCTGACTTTTTTATAAGTTGTGTATAAAAGTGTTTTTTTCTTTTTTCAAGGTGAAAAAGATGAAATGTCGAGATCATTCACAGCAAGAACGAAAGAAAACTAAAGAAGGGGGAGGGCGTCATAAAGCGTGTCGAGAAAAGTTGACGGATTACCCTCTATTCCCAGTCATTCGAAAAAGAAGTTGCCGGTCAAAACAAAAACCAAAAGATAACTACTCAAAAGAAGCCGAAAGGAAGTGAAGCGAAGTGAGGAGAAATCGTCTGCGACTGTCTGAAGTGTTAACGAAATATAACAATAACGTGGAATGAAAAGCTATCCACTGCCGCCATAATAGTCCAACATAAATATAATAAAATATAATAATTGAAAGTAAATGAAGACTCCAATAGTGATTGCTAACTCTTTAACTAAACTCTCAATTCTTTAACATAGTTACAGCAATCAAATTTTGAACTAAACCACTGTGTTTGATGGCAGTACAAATTGCAATTCATTTTTGACCACTGCAAACAGAATTGCGATGTTATTGCCAATTAAAATTTCATTGCCTTTTTCTCAAATTTCAAATGCTATGCGCTGGATGATAATATCAGTTTAAATCGTTTCCTGACAGCTACGAGCAGAGAATTCATCTTTAAACGCAGTTTATCGTCATTCGAAATTTCATGATTTTACGACTGGCTAGAGTGCTCCAACTTTGCTTTTTAAAAAATTCTGTGCCTGATTGCAATACAAATTACAATTGTTTCCTAAATGTTACATACAAAATCAAACTTCTTTTTTGCCGATCGAAATTCCAATCACTTTCCGATATAAATAAACTAACAGCAATGTACGCAAAAATAAGTAATAAAATTTTAAAAACCAAGTTTTCCAAGTGGACTTATTATTAGAAATTAATTCTACTTGTTAAATCCATTTGAAAAACATTATTTTTAAAAATTTTACTTTATTTCATTATTTTCAAGAGTTGTTTATTTTTAGTACGTGCCAGAATTAGTATTTATGTTAGGGAAATAAAAACATTAATCCAACCATCTTAAATAGAACATCAATAAAAATACTTAGAGAAAAACATTAGAAAAAATTTAATGTCATTCAGTTTCAGGTCGAATTTACTTCTTTGATGAGTTATTTCGTTGTTATGCTTAAGAAAGTTTTGCCTGGTTAACCTATCTGACTTTTTTCTTAAATTTCGAAAAACATCTGCGCGGATGCAGATAAACTTCACCTAAACCTTTGGCATTTTATTAATTTCAATGAAGGTAAACATCTGCTCCAGTTTTAGTCTCAGTCTGACCTCATTGTGGACATTTTATGAATGCTTCGTAAAGTTCCTGACACTTGGCATTGAACAAACAAATGAATTTAAGTAAGAACATTCTCAAAGAATCTCACTGTTTATATTCTTACGTGAATATAATTCGTTCAAATTATCTACATAATTATTTAGGTCATGGTTCATAAAAACAGCCACTGGTGTTCTTTTTTGTCTTACATCAGATAATCCATGACTTAATCTTTTTTAACGATCCGCTAAAAATATCTCTTCTTTCGAACACGACATTAATTCTTTGAAATTGTTAGAACTACCTATCAATAAAAATTAACAGTTAATGGTCTGCGTTTATGATCCATTACAAAGCGGGAAACTAAGATAAAAAAGGTCTCTTTAAGATAGAGTTCAATAAAAATCGCTAAATGAAAGAAAGATACAAATACCTTACTGATAGTACCAATTATTTATTTAGTTTTTTTCCACCAATCTTTTATCTTTACAGCTGGCCCAAATGGCAACAAACATGCTTGTTAAGGTTTGAATATGAGGCAATTAAGTAGCATTTTATTCTCTAACTCCAGGTCCCGAAATACTTCACGCGTGATTCGATCAGCTTATAATTATTCAATTAATCGAACATCTTGGATGATGGAGCGAACAAAGAATTATGTTCTGTGAAGTTTCCGGGGTCTTGTACCCTTTCATTCGGTGTCGCGCTCTTTACCACTTTTTCTTATTGTGAATCCGAAGCTAATTAAGTCACTTTTTTTTGCTTCCGAACCTCGATAGGAGAATGCCGAAAATATCGTGAGAATCTCATTGTTTCAAGAAATATTCGATATCGATTGTTTTCGAAATTGATTGTTGTACTATTTAGAAAAAGATTGAATCTCGAACAAGATCTTAAACTGATGAACTTGTTAAGGAAGTTTTAATTAGCAAACGAGTAAAAAGACAAGATAAAGTGCTTTGTTAGTTCAATTAATATTATCACAAAATAATGAATAATTTATCAATCATTAGCTGTTAAATAAAATTTAGTACAGAAGTTTCTAGCAAAAACTTTGAATAAATGACACCAAGTGTTTCTTGGAAGAAAAAGTTATTAATTTTTATTTTTTCGTGTTTAATATATGCTATCTAAAGCTGCTGTGGCTCAGCGATAGAGTACTCGTCTCCCAATGATGTAATCCAGTTCCGAATCCCAGCATTGGTTGGTAGCTTTGAATTCTGCTCCCTGCTCACACGGATCACAGCGCTGACTTAAAAAATCCTCAGTGGTAGACGGATCATAGTTTAGAATCCTCTTCTCGTCAGGCTAACCGTGGGAGATTTTCGTGATTTTCCTCACCGTGTAATGCATATACGAGTTAGTTCCATTAAAAAATTCTCTACGAAGGCTAGTTTGCTCCAATGCTTGTTCCAGGAGTTTCCTTGACTTCTGAATTGAGTTCAAAATTACGAGGCAACGAAGTTGAATTTTAATTGAAGTTATCTCAAAACTGGGTCGGCTGTTCAGCTCAGATTATAAATCTAAATATGCTATCTATCTTCTCTCTATTTAAGGGAAATTTTTCGTGAATAAAGTACTAGTTATACTCAACTATTTAATTTTTGAACTAATAAATTTGATTTATAATGTTTTAACAGGAGCTGTATATACGCAGCTTAAACAAACGTAAAAGACTTAATAATCACGCAATAGAGCTTTTAAATTTTTTTTAAACATATATAACTTCTTGGGATATTTTTTGAAACTTTTTTTTCATATAGTAAAACGAAAGAAAAAATTAAAAAACTTTTTATAAATTATTCCACTCATTTTACTTTTTCTACATTGGGAACTGTTTTGTATTAATGATAAAACTGCTTGATAACTTTAAATAACAAACTATCCTTATTTTTCCTATTTAGAAAAATCCAACTGACACCAAATTGATATTTTTTAATTTAAATCCAACCAAACAAACTATAGCTAACTCATTAATCTTCTCAAAATATTTTAAAACGAAATTAAAAATAAGATGAAGAACTTTTCTAAACCGAAAGCATCATTATTTCAAAAGTAATTGAACTCAGAGAAAGTACTTTCAATCTTGAGAACCCAGCAAAACGAATTATCTTTCTTTATTCTTCCCTTATGTGAAACTCTTTTTTCCCGAATTGACACCGAAAAAAAGGTTACTTAATTAAAACCAACGAAACAAACAAAAACCCCAACATATTAATCTTATCTGGAATATTTCGAAGCACAGGTAATAAAGTTGAAGGACTCCTCGAAAAGGCCTTAAATTAAAACGGAACGTGTTTCCTGTTTTCCCTCCGAAACGAAACCTAAAAAAAGTCTCTGATTAAGAACTGATGGAATAATAATGACCAGCAAAATAGAATGAATGAGATGGGTGGAACAATTACTCTGCACAGGAGGAAAAAGTCATCTGGGAGCGCGTGCACCAGATCCGATGATAGGAATCAATTGAAGAGCGGATGTCAGCGACTGACGCATTCGTTACATAGTTGCATAAGTAATGGCGATTCGAATGGCTGAAATCTGTGGAACGTTTTTGAAGGATTAACACAATTCACGTCTTTTCATTTTCATAGGCGTTAGCTTGTGGAATGAATTTAGACTGAAGCATAACGTTTAAATGACAGCATGTTTTTTTTTTTTGTTCCTCTTCTTCTATATTTGAACTTTTTTTTTCTAACTAATTTTGTTTTATACTGTTTAATGGAGTATCTATATTTAATCGTAGTGTAGAGAGTTTAGGGTAAAAGTTTATGATTAGATGAAAGCTAAAATTTACCAAAATGAAACGGAGAAAAGAAAGGAAAAAACAATGTTGCGGAATTAACATGGATTGAATCGTCGAGTTATCTTTATTCAGCATATATGCTTTTATTTAAAAATGAATTGTAAAAAATTAATAATTTAACTGTTATGAAAAAAAATATTGTTTTAAAAGCTGTTCTTTTGAAATTTTGCTTTGAAAGGAAAATTAAAATAAGAAATACATTGAAGAGAACATGTAATAATATTAAAAACAAACAAACATACGATTTAATTTTTTAAATATTACATTACCCTCCTTTTTTTTAAATAATAAATTTGCAATGAAATGCAAATAAAAGCATCTTACAATACAGATTTGAAGGGATGAATCTTGCAAATGTAAACTTCTCATAAATTAGAGACAGTCAACTTTAATAATAGATAGTAATATAAATAGTATAGACTGTATTAACAATGTACAGTACTGAAGAAAAGTATAAAGCCGAGTAAAAAGTCGCCAAATATGAAGCATTACTGTTATGGCTGCATATGCAAATTTATTTTTTACTAGCAAATGTAAAGCCTAATTGCTTTGCATGACAATTTTATTTTTATTCTGCATATTATTTAAATGGCGGAAAAATATGAGATAATCATTGAAAAACAACTTTGAAAAAAAGCATAAAGGCGAAACTAATTACGTCATTGTGAGGCATAAAAAGTGCGAGAAAGCGGATTACTCTAGTACAAAAAGCAAATCCTAGTTGCATAAAAGCAAATTTTGGTAGTTTGCACGCGCAAAACAATTCCAAAGGGAACTCATTTAACGCTTTATTTTAGCTTTTAAAGGAAAGGACTTGAACAGTTCTCAAATTACAAGAAAAATATAAAGGTCCAATTGAGAATTTCCTGAAAGCTATAGCAGTAAGCAGCGTATTGAAAGGCAAGAAAAGAAATTCACCAAGGCAGGAAAGAGGAATCTGGAAACTTGCTTGTCGTGATAAGATGTCATCTGCACAAATTAATAATGAATTGCAGTTACCATGCAGCAGCCGCACGGTTAGAAACTATTTAAATTACAATCTTAACACTAACTAAAAATATTAAAAGAAAATCTCCGCTTACAATATTACACAAAGATACTTATTTAGCATTTGCAAAGAACAATTTAAGAAAGTTACGAATTGATGTGATGTGGATGAAAAGAGGTTTAATTTGGATGGACCAGATGTCGATATTTTTGGTACGAATTACGGGCTGAACCACGCTTATTTTCCAAACGTCAATTGGTGGTAGGTCCGTTATGGTTTAGGCCACTTTTTGTAGCAGGCGGTACAACTCCAGTTGTATTTATACAAACTAAAATAAATTANAAAGAAGTTCATCGGATTTTATGAATACAAGCATGTTTAGAAATGGCAGACAGCTGTCTGTTCGGAATCGTTCGTAAAATTCCACAACCGATTAAACTCGGAAGATTGCGCAATTTTTGAGGGCCTCACATCTCAGGATTACAAACACGTCCATTATATCGTCACAGAAACTTGAAATCCACATCGTTTTCTTTTTAAAATAAAACGATACAAATTCTAGCTTATAGCTCATACACAATTAAAAAATAAATGAATGGAATCGACTTTTAACAGTCTACCGTGTCACGTAATAACGTTTGTAATGACGTCATCGTTCATACTCTGTAATATTTTATTCATAAGTTTAATACTTATATGAATTCGAATGGCAACAGTTTATCAGTTTATGTTTCATGGAGAATATTAAGAATAGAAGTGGATCATTTAATAACTTGTAAATATTGTTATAAAAGTTTATAGAAAATTAGTAAGAGTTTTACGATGCATCTGACATTGTGGTGACCCGGACGTGATCGTTTCCATTTGATCGACATTTAAGTCAGATATTTTTATACTCTTATTTGAAATTTTTTCAAGTTTGGAATTCTAAATGGATCTGCTCATAGTGAAAAGAAAGTCGGTAAGAGCTTCTTTTACTCGTTTACATAATATTTTAATTACGGCTCTCGATAAAACTGAATTAAATTTTGAAGATTTAGAAAGTAAATTATCATCTTTCGAAAGAATTTCTATTGATTTATCGAAATTAGATGAAGATATATGTAACTCCCTTTTGATAGAAGTCGCCAAAGCAGACGATTTTGAAAAAGAATATTGTATCATTGAAGAATACAGAGAAAAGTTAGATTTTGTGCGTGTTCGTGTAAAAAGGATTCTTAATTCTCGTGAACTGAAAGATAAAAAAGATAATTCGGTTAAAAATGAAAAAACGAAACTAAAGCTTCCGAAAATAGAACTAGTACATTTCAGTGGCGAGGTAAAAGATTGGCTGTATTTTTGGAGCCAATTCAGTAGAATACTCGAAAATAATTCGATGGACGATGAAGATAAATTTGAATATCTTATTCAATGCGTGACAGCCGGAGGAAGAGCTCGTGAAATAGTGGATAGTTACCCGCCGAAGGCCGATAATTATTGCAAAGTTATTGAGAGTTTTAAATCAAGGTTTGGCCGAGAGGAACTTTTAATTGAATATCATGTTCGGGAACTTTTGGCTCTTGTCGTTAAAAATGCAACAAATTTAAAGAATAAGATGGATATTACACAATTGTACAACAAATTAGAATCCCATTTGCGATCGTTGGAATCCATTGGCATGACATCTGACAAATATGCCGCTATGCTATTCCCTTTAGTGGAGTCATGCATCCTCGAAGAATATCTACGAGTTTGGCTTAGAAGTCCTTTAATTAATAAACAAGAGAATTCTTATAGCGATAAATTGGCTACATCTTGGCTTCCGATGCATCTGACACTACGAATTGGTATGTTGCCACTCACAAAGTAATATTTGAGCAAAAATAACTGAAGTATCGCTAATCGAAGTATATCTTCAACTCAAGTTCGATTTAACGCAAAACAAATATTTCACTCAAACAAAGGTGTATTCAACTCAAGTCTTCACTCTTTTTTGGAGAAGGGTAATTTACTCATTCATTTTAAATGAGTAATCTCAGAATAATGGATGTAATAATTCTTTTTTCATGGTTTCAAAATTAATTTAACAATCTGAAGTACTTATTATTCGCAAAATTTGTCTTAAACTACCATTATTTTGAAAAATAATTTTTATTAAAAATTGGCAGCTTTTATTTAAGGTATTTATTTTGTTATATGCCAAATGAGCGGTAAAGTTTTCTTGGTAAAAATATTTACAGCAAAAAATGTTGTAAAACTAATAAAAATAAAGTTAAAAAGAAAGTTTTAAAATATTGTTAGTTTACAAAAATGCGGCTCTGCCATAAGGAAATATCTTCCACCAAAACGTGAATAAAAGTCTTTAAATAATTAATAATCTAAAATAATTGGAGAAGCTAACCTGTCTTTAAAAATCATCTCTACAAAAACTAATTTTTCCCTTTTTGTGGACAGCCTATTTTTTCCTAAGGTTAAAACTGCTAGCAAAATTTTTTTTATCACCATTTATTTTGGACAAACGAAGCATATTTTCCCATCAAAATACACTGCCTACCTCAAACAAAAATTTCTTTGAGTGGATCTGTTAACTACGATTTTTTCTAAAAAAAACTAATTAATGTTCCTCAATATCATATTCCTTGGCAAAAGTGCATCCTAAAAAATAAGTTGGCGCAAAAATCTTTGAAAATCATCGAATTTGGAATAGGGATCTGCCCTGCATCGACCAATAACTCTTTCGACATATTGGTGGAAATTTACATGTCTTCTTCATATCACGAGGGGCAATTGAAATCGTTGAGGCATACTTTCTACAAGTTTCTCCATGACAGCTAGAGGTGTTCAACTAGGCTTGAAGAAGATTGTCAAGCACTTTTACCGATTTTTAGACGGTACTGTCCTCTGTTAATTCAGCAATCCATATCATCGCAGTCGCGTTACATGGAGAGGAAAACCACGAAAACCTCCCACGGTTGGCCTGGAGGCAAGGGAACTCTAACCCACTCTAACTCATTAATACTAGATAATGCAAAAAGATGAAACATTATCATTTATTTTCAAAGCAATGCTTGTCTTGAAGTACACAGAACCCAACTGTGGTAGTAAGAAGCTTATATGCTATATAAACGATGAATTTTATAACCGTCAATGAACAGCCGACCCAATTTTCAGTTTACGAGAATGTACAACTGCGTAACCTTGTAATTTTGAAAAAAATCCAGAGGAAGTGGGAGGTCCTGGATCAAGTATTGGGAGAAATTTGCCATTGTGGAGGGCTTTTTGAGGGAATTAACCCGCATTTGCTTTACATGGAGAGGAAAACCCTCCACTGTTAGCCTGAAGAAGTCTAACAGTGGGAGGGAAGTCTAACCCATGATCCGTTTACCACTGAGGATATTTTTAGGTCAGCACTGTGGTCGGTGCGAACCGAGTGCGGAATTCGTATCGACCAGCCATCGCTGGGATTCGAACCCGTTCATCTTATTGGAAGGTGACCACCCTGAGCCCCCCTCGGCTCTATTGCATGTATTATAATTATTATTATTATAACTGTCGTTGAACAGCCTACCCAATTTTGGGTTCACAACTACTAAAGTTCAACTCCGTTGCCTTGTAATTTTGAACCCAATCCAGAAGGCAAGGAAACTCCTGGGTCAGTACCCCAAAGGTATTGATTTGTTACGGGAACATGGAGGACTTTGCGATTCGACAGATTTAACGTGCATTAGTCACCATTTACTTCACGGGGAGTCTGCGGCCTACGGGGATTGAACCCACGAACTCTTGGACATATGCCCAGTGCCCTACCAAACACGCTATCCCGGCCTTCCTATTGCATGTATTGACATTAACATATTATGTAAAGTCGTGGTGTAGTTTTAGCTGGTCATTGGATAAAAGTGCACCATGACTTAACCGACACGCTGTATATGACGAACCTGAGATTTCAAAGACTAAAATTGCACTAAATATTCATTTAACATAAACATGAACCACTTTTTTTTTTAAAAAAGCCACTTTTCTCCTATGAAAACTTAATCATATTTGGTTTAATAAAAAATAAACAAGGATTCCAAAATTAAATTTATCCCGAATACAAAAGTTTTTTTTCTTCTATGAATCAAGTTAAAAATATTTTTCATTCAAAAAAGGAAGTTAAATTATTTAACATTACTAGGGTGTAGCATAGTTCAATATTCAGCATTTAGAACGCTTCACTTAATGATATGGAAATTTAAAAATCACTTCGAAGGAAGGGCGTTTCTATGAGGAAATAGCAGCTTGAAGCGTGCACGCCACTTAATTTTTCATTTAAATAAATCGTCTTAAGTTCTACTTTAACTTATTCTAATGTTTTTCTCCGTTCATCTTCGAAGTTCACTCCACCCCGGTGTGTAACTCGTGATAAATTGAGAAACAATCAGCGTAAAATCCCAATACAATTTTCAATGTTCCTAACCAAAGAAAAAAATTTTAAAAATATATTCGACCTTTTTATATTTTGTTTTTCTCTCATTTTCATAAATATCAAGTATTATTCTTGAATGGTACACTGTATGTTCATTGTATGTTTAGATACATTTAATGTTTATTTTAGATCAAATGATTTCTGGTACATGGAGTAGATTCCATATTCCGATCAAAATATAACGTTGGTACTAAAAGGCTTATCAGAACAGTGAGTGTTAAGACAAGAGTTTAATCGCATTAGGTTCGAACTTGAGTGGGGCTTAAAAATCAGTCCTGGAATTTTGAAGGTGCTAGCCCATTTAGATAAAAAAAAAGCGATCTAAGCTGTTCTAAAGTTAGCAACTCTAAGCTATTGTCGTGCCACGGTGGATCAGAGGATAGAGCATTAGCCCTCATTTTGGTCACCCAGGTTCGAATCCTAACCTGATGAATAAATTCCTGCTCCCGATTCACACAGAACACAGTGCTGACGTAAAATATCTCAATTGTAGACGGATCATGTGCCAGAATCCTCTTGTCATCGGATTAACTGTGGGAGATTTTCGTAGTTTTCATCTCCATGCAACGTAAATGTGGGTCATTACCATTAAAAACCTCCAAGAAGGCAAGTTTATTCCAATGCTTGATCTAATAACAAGGATCAAGACTTCTGTCTTCTTTTGGTTTGGGTTAAAAATTAAAAGGATAGGGATTTGAACATTGATAATCGTAAACTCAAATTGGGTCAGCTGTTCAACATCACTTTTAAAATAAAATATAAATTATTGTTGACCTTGAACAGAGTTTCCTAAACTGTGGTTTCCCGATTAGGGCAGCAAGACTTGCAGCAGGCGTCATCATACATTTCAGCAATTTTGTCATTTCGTTAAAATATTATAATTATTTTAAAATTACCAAATAGTTTTATACAATGCATTTAAAATAGATAAAGATCGTATAAGACCACATTTTTGTCTTTTAGCCTCCACAAAATCTGAGTCTTGATCAAATCTAAAAAATATTAAAGAATATTTTTTAGATTTGCAGTGTCGACTTTTTTTGTCAAGATTTGATAAAATTAAAAATGGCTATATCTCCTTCCCATTGACACTTAATAATAAATCATATGTGTGAATTTATTTTTGTTATTGCATTTTGTTTTTAAATTTGTCACTAGTTTAAAACTTTCACATTGTTTTATTTTTTACAATTAAAAGTTAAAGTGAATAGTCTAAAACCGATCACTTGCCTAAAATGATTTTATAAATTTTAATACTCTAATAAATTATTAACTCGCTAGCGTCAATAATATAAAAAAAATAATGATAAACAAAATTGAAAGCTTATTGTTTAAAATTTTTTTTTGTTTTTAAACGTTCACATTTATTAGGCTATGTATGGGCCGGGATAGCCTGGTCGGTAGGGCGTTGGGCCCATGTTCAAGAGTTCGTGGGCTCGATCCTCGTCTGCTGAAGACTCGTGTAGTAAATGGTGACTGATGCACCTTAAATCTGTCGAGTCGCAAAGCCCTCCATGTTCCCATAACCTCTGGGGATACTGATCCAGGAGTTTCCTTGTCTTCTGGATTGGTTCAAATTTACAAGGCTACGGAGTTGAACATTAAAAGTAGTAAACCCAAAAATTGGGTCGGCTGTTCAACGACGGATATAAAATATTAGATTATGTATAAAATTTTTAATTTTAAAATTTTCTTAAATGGGGAATACTTAATTAATGATCCTTTTAAATTTGTATTTTTATTACCGTAAGTTCAAACAAAAACAACGCAAAACATAGCTGTTTAGGGTACATACCAGTTTATCTTAAATTATATTGTGGTTTAATTCGAATCACAGTGGAAAACATTAGTTCCCAAACATATCTTGATCCAAACCTACAATATCTAAATGACCAAATCGTTTAAAACTAGAAAACTGCTTATTGGTGTAAATTTCTTAAATTTTCTAAAATTTGGATCACTTGCAGTTGAAATAAATTCCTTAGACTTGCTTTTCAGCTTAGTATGGTGTTGTAGGTCAATAATTTTGAGTTGAATTTCAGATGGGTAACAATTACTTTATACAGAATAATAAATGTTCTTTCAGATAACGATATTATTTTTTTCAATTTGCATAATTTTTAAATAAGCCTTAGCGTGTCACTCTAAAAATTCCGCTGTGCCACATTGTGTCACGCGTGCCGTGGTTTGCACAGCCAACCCCCCCCCCNCCCCCCCCCCCCCCTGATGAATCGGTAATTATTCATATGCAGACTTTTGTGCGCAATACAAAGAACAGCTTATAAAGCCCTAATCAAATTAATGAATATATAGATTTAGAGGAAGAGCATATCTAGGAGAAAGACATATCTGTGGTTACAGCGGGAATCCAGCCCGTTGCTTTCACCCCGTTGAAGCAGTGAGACCGCTCGATTAGGTGGATAAAAATTTAAAAAATTTAATGTATTATGAAAAATTAAATTGGTGGCAAAAATTTCTTTATTTATTTGTAATCAATTTCAAGTGAAAAGCGGTATGTAATAGAAGTAAGAAATAAAAGTGGTATATTAACGCAGATGGAACACCGAATAATATTCATAAAACCGGATAATATGCATGCCATTCCGGATAATATACATGCCCCTTTTATGCATATTTTTTCTAATACTCTATTTACAGGTAAAAAGGAATTTTGGTATTATTTAGTTACAAGAACAGTCTAATGGTTACTAAAAAACTTTTAGATTATCTGAATTATATTTGTACAAAAATATAAAATCCGAAGGAGGTAGTCTGAAAATTTTTCTTTTTATTCATGTACAAAAGTTCATCAATAACTGATTTTGAAAATTAAATTTCAATGATGAATAAATATTTCTCTTAGATCTGAATAACTACAATTAAGTGCAAATTTGAAAAATTATTATTTGGAAGATATTACCCTTAACACAGAAAAAGACACCGGTTTTTCAGGCTGTTATTTCATAACTATAAATTGTTAAAATGCTAAATATGATATTTTTCGCTTATTTCGACCTGAAATAATACAAAATAATGAAAAAAAGTATGAAAAATATGTTTAATAAAAATTCTGCGTCAAAGGGTTAATAGTTGGAGCGAAGCATTTTAGTTTTGGCAATAGAATAAAACAAAGAAGGAAATATTTTTGGATAAAAGAAATCGTTCATTCCCTTATTTATTTTCATTGTGATATTTTCATGAACAATTTTATCACAAAATCCAATCAGTATTAAACAAACCTTATTAAAAATATAAATTAATGTAAATCAGGAATAGCGCGATATTTTACTGAATATTAAATGTGTTGATTTTATTACAAGGCCGTTTCGTATTTGCTGGTACTAACAACAGTCATTAGGATGCCATATAGAAAAAATTAAAGATGGGGTCACGTTTATCTAATGACAATAAAATGAATATCTCATTCAATTCGACACCTCAATTTAAGCATCCACTCGCATATTGACACTTAGTATCATTGTACTGTCGGAAAACAATTGGTCTTTAAAAAATCATCAAAATATTCTTTGATTGTCATTCCTTTATATTCTTCCGCAATTGCCCCCATTACTAGGTTGACTAAATAATACCCTGCATTCCAACTCGGACCACGACATGGGGCCGCAGGAACTATTTGTTATGAACTCATATACATAAATTATATTAGATGTATATTAGTTTACTAGATGTGATTCAAAATTATTAGATGCAATACTAAAAAATACCTTTCATTTAAAAAACAATGCATGTCGATAATTCTTTTTTGTTTTGTGACCTAATACAGCGGTTCCCAATTTTTTCCGGCAACGGAACCCTAAATGATCGACCATCTTTCGGTGGAACTTTGCAAATAAATTTTATTAAGGCAAATGTGAATGTTGTAACTTATAAAAAAAAACTATTTTAAAAATGTTTAATTAGAGGAATGCCGCGATGATTAGAGAGCCGCGATGGCTCAAGGGATAGAGCGTTCTCCTTCCAATGAGGTAAACCGGGTTCGCACCCTAGCGATCGCTGGTCGATACGAATCCGCATCCATCCGGCTTGCACCGACCACAGCGCTGACGTGAAATATCCTCAGTGGTAGAGGGATCATGGGTTAGAGTCCCTTTGCCGCCAGGCTAAACGCGGGAGCTTCTCGTGGCCTTCCTCTCCATGTAATGCAAATGCGAGTTAGTTCCATCAAAAAGTCCTCCAAAATCAAAAATTTCTCCTAATACTTGATCCAGAAGTTCCGTTGCCTTCTGGATTGGGTTCCAAATTACAAGGCTACGGAATTGAACATTAGTAGTCGTAAACACGAAAATTGGGTTGGCTGTTCAACGACGGTTATAAAATAAAAATAAAAAATTAGATGAATGATTATTTTTGCATCATTAATATAATCTTAAATTATGTTTTATTTCCGACAGTTATATTTTCAGTCCTTGTTCTATATCTAGTCTAGTTATGAATTTGTTTTTGGTGTATATACATGAAATATGCGGTATATCCACACTGAAATATGCGGTGTATCCACACCGATATTTTTTAGTTAATTGCGTGAAAAAAGCATGATTAAAGAGTCCAGTTGTGCATTATCTGTTTATTTAGAAGCGATGGTGAAAGCATACACATTTTAGTCTCCTCCCGCTGGCGATGGGTGGAGACCCATGTCCCGTCTAAGCAGACGGATTTTGGTTAAGCATGATAAACAACAAAAAGCCACGCAAAAACTAGTGCTCTGCGTTTTATAGGATGATTAAACAGTGTAAAAAAGTCCAGTCATATGCTTTTTCTGTATTCTTACGCCTCATCAAATTTATTTATTACTCATAGCAAATCGTTTAATCTTTCCTTATATGGAAGTGAAAGATCTTAAAATAACTTCTCTTTTGAACTATAAATCTAATTATTATTCATTGGCATGTTTTTAGCCTTGAAGTCCCAAAATAGAATTTCTACCCTTATCCTTTAATAAAGATATTTTATGAAAACGAATGAAGTTTTAATGCTTTTATTAATACAAAAGTATTTAATTTTTGTATTACATACATAAGCTGAAAATGAATTAAAGGAGCAAAACTATGGTTTACTTCGAGATAAAAAACGGCAGTTAAAAATTGTTATTAGGGTTAGGAAAACATTAAATAGTTTTTTTTTTTTCGATTTGAAAGACGCGATAGGAAGTGCAAACGCAATATTTTATAAATACTTGTTCTTTTCATAATTTGTTCAATATATTGTTATTAGAAATATTATATTTTCTTTAAAAAAAATACCATTTCTATGTCATTGGCATTTTACTTATAATAATTTTATAAAGGCAACCAAATGAGTAAATAAATTATGAAGTATAGGTTGCGTCCAAATATAATCAGAGGTTTCAGAACTGGTTATAAAAAGTACTACAACCCCAACACTTCAACGGAACCCTGGGATTCCGCGTTACACCATTTGGTACCGTTGGTTTAAGAATTGCTACTCAAATTTTATATTTTGGTAAAAGCGTTCTAACAATTTAAAATACGCATTTTGTTTTGAAACAAGATGAGCTTATTATTTGTATTATTCTTCGTATACTTCATTAAAATACTTTCTGATAAGTAGCATATTAATAAACATATGAAATAAAAGAAAATAGAACGATTATCAGTTGTTTTCTGCGTTAATTAAAATAAATTTATTTTTCATTTATTTTTCATTATTTTTCAGTCCCGCAGTGGACTGGTCGATAAGACGTGGTTCCCAGCAGATCACCGAAGTCAAGCATCACTGGCTACGATCAGTGTGCGGGTGGGTGACCACTTGGATCAGTCTGCGTAGGGACCGAGGGTGTGCGGTATTGGTCCTCGTTAAACTGTGCTATCGCAAAGTGCTCGACTTCGCGCGCAGGTCGTCGGACTACCGAAGCGGGGGTGCCATCCCCTCCGCAGAGGATCAAAATTGTGATGCCATGTCTTCGGATCATCCTCCGGGATGTTTCCCTGACCGTCGCCAATAGCCCATTGTGCAGCTCTAGTGCGACGTAAATTAACAACAACAATCATTATTTTTCATTCAATAATATTTTTCAAATAAATATTATTTTGGTCCAGTTAACAGGGTTTCCACTACCTGAAGAAGAAAAAATGAGTGATAGCTAAGATTTTTCAAAACTTTTGAGAAATACCTAAATTTACCTGTTATTTAACAATAATGAAATTATTCACAATTTATTTTCTGCGCCTATATATTTCATTTAATTGAAGTATTTATTAATCTTAAAACATCTAGATACATATCATTTTCTCTATCACTTTAAAAAAAAATTTCCAGACCGTAGGAACCCGGATTTTAGCTCGAAATATAAAGTATTTTATATAAAATGTTGTTTTTAAATAATCGTAAACATAACTAATACATGTTATCAAAGCCTTGATTAGTAAATGCGAAAAAAAAATACTTAAATAAGAAAATAAAACTTGAATAAGAAAAATCCGTGTTAAACTGTTTTTTATTAACTTCGCTACCACAATGCATTATTTTTCAAATAAAATCTGTACTAGTGGTCCTGCTAAATCTTCAAACGATAAAATGGTAGTTCGATAGAACAGAATTCGCAATAGTGTAAGTTTGCAACTACTATCAAACATTTTTAGGGCCAAAATAAAATGACTAACATTTATTTTCAGAGACTTTTTACTCAATTAAAAAGAAAAGATATAATATGTTTGAAAAGACATTAGGAGCAGTATACTATGATGAACGTAAATCTTCTTCAAAACAATAATGCGAACAGAGAAGTAATTTTGGCCTGCTTTTTATTTCTTCCACTGTAATAACTTTTTTGAAGAACATAAAATTCGACAAGTATGTAATTGGGTACTTGCACTTTAAGAACACACATGTGGCCTATGCGTACAAAGTCAGCTCCAGCTGATACCCTTATAAGCAAAATGGCTTGTTAAAGTTGAGCTAAGTTTCTCCATATAAGTTAGAATGTTAATTAACGTGAAGTTAATTAAATACAAGGCCATATCACACATCGAATTTTATTGAAATATAATTCTCTCTCTTCTATGTCTTTTACTTAACTTAGATTTAACTTAGATAATATTTTTATGTATTTTATTGTAACCATGATATATTTTTTTGTTTTGTGTATCTGGCAACTTCGATGCATTATTAGTTTGTTTATGTTCTACATAGCTTCATGCCTGTCTTTGTGTTAAGTAAGAAATATATTGTGAAAGAATCTCTGCGTAAGAATATAGAATGTATCATTTATGAGAATTGATTCTTGAACGGGCTTGGCTTACTCGAAATAACAGTTGCTAACGTAATCATATGCCACGTTTCAACAACCAATCAGGATCGAGTTACCCACTCTATGTCGTCACTTGCAGGTATCCCATTGGATTACAACTGTAGCCAGATATATTTTTCTATTTGGACAAATTGCATTTTATATGTTTAATTCATTATATATGGTGGTCAAAATGGTTTTAAATTTAGAAACAAAAAAGTTTAAAACATAGAAACATTAATTTCACTGCCGATATAAATATAAAACCTCACGTAAAAATCTTTGCTGACAGCTATGACATGGGTTTCATTTTTCTTTCACTAAGATTTAATCAAGTTCTTTAATACGAAACCACATTCAATCCATCATTTTCCCCACATATTATAACACGAACTTTCACATATAAAATCAATATTCAACTAAAAACCTGGGTACCATATGTCTGTTTAATTTCCCACAGCGCTGAATATTCATAATAAGCCAGTGATTGTGTACTGCACGTCAGCAGTCCGCACCTCCTACCTACTTTCGATGGAGAGATACATATTGAGAAAAGTCATTATCGTGGTTAATACTTACAAGCCCATTATTGAACCAATCTGCCTCTGCAGAAACCTCCCCTCGCCCCTTAACTTTTTATGCGTCATATGAACAAACACCTCCATTTAGGGTCTTTCAATCGAAAAATCGATTTATCAGAATTTATTTGGATCCGATGTCAGTTAGAAGCGGTAACGAAAAATGATATAGATATTGGTGATTTCTATAGAATTTAATTCTTGTGCTTATTAAATAATGGGTCTCAACTTTATATATTGCCCTGCAGCTGAAGTTTTATTGTCTTCATCAGCTTAAACTTTTATCTGGCCGTCTGAGACTGTTTAAGGCTCTTTTGGGTTGCAAAGACATTCTTCTAAGCTTTTGGATCTAAGCTTACCAGTATCCTAGGAAAACGTGAGAAAAAAATTTAAAAAAATTCTAGTATTCTAAAGACGCTGGTAAGTAAGTCTTAAAGGAGGACAAAGATTTTTGGCTTTCATAAAAGTAGAAATTCTGGTAGTAAGAATTCATTTTTGGTATTTAAATGGACGGAGTAAAATTATCATAACAAAAAAATTTTTCTCTCCAAAATTTAAAAAAAAGAAACAGTTATACTATTGGAAAATTTCAAAGATTAAATACGTAGATTTTAATTTTCTTTAAATAGTGGTGGTATCCATGGATAATTTACTTTTTCTGAAACGCAGTTAAAACTGAGATATTTTTACTGCCATTACTTTATGTTTTGCCTTTAAGCATTTCTCATTCAATAGTTGTCAGATTTCAATCGATACGTTTGAACTTAAGGGTTAAAAGGAGATAATCAATAATACTAAAGAATAATTTTTATTAGTAGTATTACCTGTTGCATTAGATTTTTGAAATGATCTTAGATGTTTCCGTTTCGCTAATTTCAGATCTTTAACTCTATTTCTCTCTACAAGATACAGTTTTTATGCAATTTAATAATATAGTAACATAATATTTTAAAGTTAACGCTGGTGAATACTAAATGTTCTCACTTCTCTCGTACGTAGGGAGTGATAGGATTATACTCCCAGGATTATACGCAGTTTGTGATGCGATTTGTTAAGGCCATGTTTTTATTTATTTATTTGTCTCAAGTGTAATACTAAACTAAAAATATAATATTTCAAAAATCCTATTATTTTCCAAACAAAACTAATTTCAGATTTGAAATTCCCACCCCTAAATTATCCAAGATTTAGTACATGTATAAATACTACATAAAATGTGTTCCCCAGAACGATATTTATTTACCACTTAACGTCCAGCGTCTTATACAACAGTAACTTTTTCAAAAACATATATCGTGGTAGATCTATTGTTTCAAACTCATCATTTCTCTAGGAGAACGAAAAGGTTTTCCCCCACCGTAATTTATCTAGGATTTAGGTATCCGAGACTAGGGTTGGTAAAAAATAAAATGAAATAGAATGGTTGTAACAGTAGAAAATATCCAATTAGTTTGAACACATACGCCATGCAACTTTTTTCATGAAGCTACTTTTTGTATTGCTTCAATATAAAAAGGGGAAATAAAACTGATTAAAATAAGAAACACGTGATACAAGTTTTGCTACCATTTGGTTCATTTTAGCAAACCGCGGGAAACTCTGCATACTTTTTAATCACTGATTATCTCCATTTTTTTTAAAAAATGTTTTAATCAGTTTTCTTTTATAGGTTTACCATCACAGCGCGTTTATGTTTTGAACTCTTTTCTCTTTTTTTCTATTTCTCCTATTAGTTCACACTCTCTCCATATATATATTATACATCTTGTTCAAATTTTCAGTCGTTCATAAAATACTTTTTATTCATCCACTCATGTTCAAATACATTTTTAGAACTTGTTTCGAATGACACTTTATGTTAATACAGTGTTTCCAAATATTATTTCATTAAATATTATTAATTAATTTTAGTTTTATATGCGACAAAAAAATTATGTCAAATTCAATGAAGCATAACAAAAGATGGATAGAATGAGAAATTATAGACCACCATCAGCTTCATAGATTAGAAACGAAAAAAGAAATAGAAAGCGAATAAATAGTTACAAACAAAAATAATAGTCCAACACCATATATAGAAAGGAAATTCGCTTTCTATTTTGCCACTTAATACTGTGATTCTGTCATATGTGTATACATATTTAGATTAATTGTAATTATTTAATAAAAAATAACTAAAGTAAAATTTTTCTNGTCTCGTTATCATTTCTTCCACTCGATAAAGCAATAGGTTGAAGGTGATTAAATGGGAGGAGATTGTGTTGTAATTTGATACATCTGAAGGATTCGTGGAGAGTAATATCCTCTTCAGTTTGACATTTCTTGACAGAAGCTCTTGTAACTGCCTGTCATTGTCATCAGAACAGTTGACAGTTCTTATTACAGACTTTTTACACGCGGCATGGAATATTACCTCAGCACAGTTCATAGGTTTCAGATGGCTACTTATGCATTGCCTAATGAAAATGCGTTTTTTTAATAGCCTTTTACTCTTGCGTTGTTCTTAATTTCATTTTATTGAAAACCAATTTTTAAAATTAGATAGCATAAGAATTTTCTGCAAAAGTACTTTTAATTTCAAACCACTTAATAATTGTCAATTAGTGATTTTTACTTATTTCATGTTCTTATTTCCTTTTATTTTTCAATTTTTCACTTATTTGATACCTCAATTTTTATTTTTATTTTTATCATCACAGCTTATTTATATCGTAATTATTAGTTACTTCAATGGTAGTTAGCTTTAAAAAAAGCATTGCACTTCGATTTCAGATCCAAATATAGATGTTTATATCACGTTTTACGATAGACAGAACAGCTTTGCTTCTGCATATTGAATCCTTTTAATGATAAGCTTTTGCTACCTTTTTTTTGTATATTCAGAAGGGAATGAGACGAGTGATTGTAAATATAATCACAAATTTATTTCATTAATGATATTATAGTAAAAAAGCAAAACGTTTAACACAAGTCTTAGTGAGAAATAATAACCAGACAGAGATAAGAAAAATTGGAAAAATATAATAAATAAAGTGGTTACGAGTTTGTAATTAGATGTAATGAATGATTTCTGGTTTTAATTTTAACACGTTGAATGCCACGCTAATTTTACATGTCTTGCCCGTCTGGCCAAATGGTAAATAGCAAAGAAACTAAATTTGCAAATATTAGACAGATTTTGCTAGTTTTTTAAAAGGTTTAGCAAGACATATCTGTAAAAAGTGGTGAATTATATAAGCCTATGAATTGTTTAGAAATAATGGTGGATAAAAATCTACTAAATTGAATTTATGAAACCAAGAATCACAATTAATAAACTACCACATGAAAATATTTATTCATTGTCTGGAGCAAGTTGGCATCTCTGTGTATATAAATAAAACTATTTTTGTGTGTTCTGTATTGTATTAATTTCTTCAATCCATTTTAGTTACGATAATAATATTAAAAAAAAAAAAAATTTACTCGAATTATGTGTTTCTAATAATCTTGGCTTAACCGGCCACCGGGGGTCCCTGTGGCGCTACGAACAAACTCAGTGCCGGTCACCGGTGACCCACATAGCATTCAATGTGCTAAAGAATAATATCGAACCTGAATATTAAACACATTTTCACTCGAGCAGGGTGGCCACTAAGGCAAAATTTTAAAAAAAGTGGTGATGAATGTTTCATGATGCTATTGAAATTTTAAAATGCTTTTATTTTATTTTATATTTTAGGAATTAAGTTTTGCGGTAATTTTGCAGGGTTCGCATGAGGTTTAAAGTTTTAAAAAGTGGCTTCGAAACTAAGAGAAAACTATTTTATCATGTTTTAGCGTTAGTTCCATCATCTCAGAACATAATAAATAATTAAGCTGATTTACTAATATTGAACATATGTAACTTTCAATTCCAAAACACGAAGTCATCAAGCAATTTTAAGTATTAGATTCTGAATATTATTTAATTAGGATGATTTTCAAGATTACGAAACAAATGAAAAAGTATTTTAATTTCGAATCAGTTATTAGTTACTAAATGATTTTCACTTATTCTATATTGAAATTATTTAACTAAACTGATTTATATAAATTGAATAATAATAAGATGATTTCTTGCAGTCGAATATAAAGATCTTTTTATAATATAGGCTAAATATAAAGATTTTTCAATGATCTATTGCAGGTTTCTTTTTTTTGACCGGTTACAATTTTCGTAACCTGGAATTAAATCTATATCCAATTAATAATCCATAATTAATTTAATAATCCTGTTATTTTTATGAAATTGTTTTAAAATGCTTGAGAAGAAAGACATATCAAAATAATGTTTTCAATAATAACAATATAATGAATGAATTCTGAAAAGGATATGCACATATGTAAAATTCCATTAGTATTAAAAAACAATTCAACAAAGAAGAAGTATGTTTCTTTATATCCATTCCCAACGTTTACTTTTTTCTTTTTTGGTTTTTATTTTAATGGAATTGTACTTCAGATCATTCATTTTCAATTAATATATGCATTAAAATCAAATTAAGAATCAGAATATGAGGCACTGCAGCAGACCAGTAAATTCAACTGTTAGTCACAAAACCCAATTTTAAGACTTATATTGATAAAACGATATGATGAGAAAATTCCACTTTTCTTTTATTTTCAAAATAATTAATAACTAAAAAATTTCAAAATAATTAATAAAATTTAGATAACTAGATGTAGTTAAGATAATTAATAGTATTTCATTAATTAATATATTCACAAGTGATAATGAAATTTATTCGGGGTTCCGCCAAGCGAAGATCACCCAATTAAGGTTCCACAGACGAAAAATACTGGGTACCGCTGCTTTATTGTATTATAAACTGGGTTTATTTTTCTTATGATGAATATAAATGTATTAGACTGATGTAAAACTGAGCTCGATATTTTCACTATGTAATCTCCTAATAGAATAATTATCTTATATTGATTTGAAAAACCATAACTCTTCTACTTATTAAATGGCTTATATGGTTAAAATACATGTGCTTATATGTTTACAGATAAGAAAGACTCTTTTGCTGAAAGTTACGTTAACGTAACGTAAATATAACGCAAAAGCTGCATAATATTTTCAAAACGAAATTTTCTAATATCTCTAAGTAGTGTATATTTTTAATGTTCTTGTTTTCTTCATCTGATATTTCAGAAACTTTTTGCAACTGCGTCCTTATTTAGATTCGAAGTATCTGTTGCCTTTTCCCAAACCAGGGGTTGTGTTAACTTATTTTTGGAATGCATTCAGTCTTCCCCATTAGACAACGGGACACGGGAATGGGTGTCAACTTTTTGACATAAATAACCGCAATACAGTTTCCCCCTTCTATTTCAACAAGTAATTGCATTCTACGTGAAATACATTGCATTTGATGCAATACTTATCACATAGATTTATCAGATAGTTAAAAAAAATTATTATTAATTTTTCATTGTAATTTTAATTATTTCAAATATATTTTGGAATAATTTAGCTTCAAGAATGTGATTCATATCTTGTAGATGGCAACTTTTTGACGTAAATAATAGCAATAGAGTTTTCTCCTGCTATTTCAACAGTAAAACTGTATATTACATGAAGTACATTTGCTGAATTTGAGGCAATAGTTATCGTAAAGATTTAAGGGGGACGAAGTATCAACATGATGTAGATTGTAGATGGTGAAAACAAAAACTTATCAATTTATCATAGCCATTTTAATCAATTCTAATGTATTTTTAGAATAGTTTTGTTCTTAGAATGTGATTCACATCTTTTAGATTTTATCTTAAAATTTGAATGCCACGCTGACACAGTTCATTTAACTTTTGCATGTTCCATGAAAAAAAAGCACATGAATACGTGTCTATTAATGAAAAATATTTTTTTCTTACTGAAAATAGAATCTAAAGATTACATACTCATCAACACTACAAAGTAATGGTAAACTCTAAAAATACAAGCATCAAGATTAAACCTTTAAAAAAAATAAATTAAATTTTCTCTCTCTTAAAATCAGATTTCCAAACAATGAGTGACCAAATTCTATTTTCCTCAAAATAATTCTTTTCAAAGATTTACCACCCGCAATCATGATATATGACCATTGTAAATTCTAGAAGGCGTAACATGACTGGGCAATCTACATCACGAAATTTATAAATCTGAAGCGTCCTCTGGAGGAGATAAATGAAACTTTTTATTACTTTAGCCATTAATTTCTCTTTTAGGTATTTTACCTTATTTCAGTATCTCATATAATATCTTTTTTCTGGCTCTTCCTAATGCGGCCAAAAGTGAAAAAGAATAGGTAAAAGTGGAAGCAGTTTAAATAACAGGTTTAGAGGTTACTTTTTAGGTGGTAAACTTCGTGACACTTCCTTTGTTGTTTATAGACTCTTATCATCTTACGTGTAATTTTTTTTTTTTTTTTGGTACTACATATTACTTATTTCAGAAAACATGCTATTTCAAGGGATATATTATTTTTAATGGTGATATCATCAGAAATCTTAAATTGGAACCTAGCGGAGGAAAAAAAAGTAGAACTCTAAAAATGGGATTACTTTTCTAAAATCCTTGATTTTACGACGTATTCTCACGCTATTCTGAAATGAAATTTTAAAAAATAAATCAGGATTGGTTTAAAAAAGGAGGAAGACGTCTAATTTTAGATACATAAAAATTTTCGATCCTCATTTTTTTCGGTTTTTATAAATCCTAAAATTAAAAAAAAAAATTAAATTTTTTTATATTATATAT
>NC_092207.1:52288937-52357041 GCF_043381705.1 Parasteatoda tepidariorum | reverse complement strand
CTGATGTGCTAAACTCCACTAAAAAAAGTTGGCGTAATTATGGGCACCCTTTAAATGGGGGCCCATATTTACACCAACCCCACCTAAGAAGGATGGCCACTATCACAAGTAACCTAAAAGCGTGCGTGACTAAAGGTGTGCTTCAAAAAATAGCTTAAGATCTCCGCTTTCCGGATATCACTGTCAAATTATTTTTAACTGAACATAAGTACATGAAAAGAAAACGATTTCACATACCTCTCAAAAGTTTGCAGTCCAGAATAAACACCAATTTGCACAATAACTCACGCTGCATCCACACTACTTGAAAAAATGGTTTCAACTGCTCTGTACAATCTTATATTAGCAACTGGCGCCATATACAGTCCTTGCCGCCAGTCTTCAGTACCTCCCATAGCTACTAGGGAGGGGTGCCCATATTTACACCTGTGCCCATTTTTACACCTTCTCCTCTATATATATGGTGATTCTGAAAAGATGGGCAAAATTTTAGGAAGTGATAATACGCACCCAAGCAAACAATTTTTATCAAAGAATGCATGGTCGAAAACAAAACTCAAAGGTGCTGGAGCATTTGGAAAGTTGTTTTATGCAAACGTGAAAGGTCCATTCCTGTAGCGAGTTACTGCGCTGCGTTACTTGTCGCCAAACTTTCGGCCGCTGCAGGGAAAGTTCGTGATATGTCTAGTGTGTTTCAGAATGTTCACCTATCTTTTCTTCGCCGTTGTACTGCGTGCATAGCCGCTGCAGGCCACTGTTTTGAACACTTATTGTAATCACATGCTATTAAATTTGCTTTTATAACTTAACTTCATCGTTCTTAATGTGTTTTTGCCTCATATAAGAACATAAACTTTGACGCCCTCTAGCGGTTTTGCGTTTTGTTTTCGACTTAAGAAATGCAGAAAAATGCCATAATAAGTTATCAAAAGGTTTATTAACAGGTATGCTGGTGGTTATAACATTTCACATCTCCACTCCACACCGGAGAGGATGTGGATATATCTCCAGATGGTTATGGGAACATGTTATTCAGCAAGAGTCATGCGAAAACCTTCGCTCTCACATTAAATACTACAGATATTGGTGTACTTCGGTCCCAGTCGTACATGCCTTTGTAACTCTACTCAGTATGGAAAATCATTTAATGCTTCCTAATATGGAAGTGAAAGAGGGACAAGATTCCAAAAATAACTCCTCCTTTCAAATATAAATCTAATTATTATTCAATGGTATGTTTTCAGCCTTGAATTCCCAAAATACAATAGCTCTACGCTTACTCATTAACAAAGACATTTTATGAAACCGAAAGAGTTTTAATTCTTTTATTGATACAAAAGTGTTTATTATTTTTGTATTACATATATATAAGTAGTGAGTCGTGTGTCAGTAATTCAAACGGGACATTTAAGTCTCCCAGTCCGAAAACTTATTGCCAAATTAATATTTTAATATTTAAATTAATTGTATATCTTTTAAAGACAGTATCTGAATGTAAAAAATTTCGAAGTGATGTTTATAAACCAAACTACACCGAGTTTCTTTTAAAAAATATTGCCAGCAGTTTTAAATGCAGTTTAAAGATCATGGTTGAGGGTTAATTAAAAAAACTAAATAGCAGTTTAACTTTAACTCACAGTGTTCTCGTTTGAGAACAGTTATATTTTCCAAATAAAAGTTGCATAATTATTAAATTATTAGTTTTTAAGTTTAAAAAACAAAACAGGCATATCTACCATGGCAAAACAAATAGTAATCGCTCCGGTAGTGGCGCAGTCGGGTAAGGCGTGACTCACACAGCTTGTTGGAGAGCTGGGGTAGTGAGTTCGATTCTGACAGCGAACAAAACAACAGAGGTATAAACGCAGTTGGGTGCACGTTTAATCTGTCATGGCTAAAAGTCCTCTCGTTTGTTGTGGTGAAGAAGTTTGGAAAAAGGGGTATCAGCTCAGGCACTGTCCATGCCGCCTGATTAGGGTCAAAGAATCCAACCATGGCCGTTTAAAGATAGATCCTAAAAAATAGGTGCTTGGCCATAGTTGGGTTAATATGATGTAATAAGTATCACAAATGTTCCACCTTGAATTCGTAATAAGGGAATTATTGTTTGTTTAAAAATTAGGTGGCATCTAATACCTACGTGATTTAAATATTTATACTCTACATTATAATAACATCATCGTTTGGACGTTTATGGGTAAAAACGAATGTTTGAAGTTATTATACAGTAATGTAAAAATCTCGTTTAGCAGTGGTAGCATATAGCGTACCTGCTGATTTTCATAAAAATTAAAATATTGGTAAAAGCCTTCCTATCTGTTTTCTTTTCGTCAGATTGAAAGTGCTAAACAATATAAAATGTGTTAATTTTAGTGAGTTTTTTTTTCATGAATGATGTATTTACAATTTGTGAATTTTCATAAGGTAAAATATGGACAGGATTCGCAATCTTTATAAAATTTAAAAAGAGGTAGCGAAAATTAGGAAAGTAAAAATATCTTTTAATAAATTTGTGTTCTAAACATAATTAGTCACGAAATTTTAAAATATAGAATTTTTAATTTTAAAGTGAAAACTGATAATTATAAATCTATAACTTTTTTTGTTCGAATTAACACCACTTTTTAATAGTATAAGGACTGCGTGCATCCTGCATACAAGGGTTAGACAAACATGTGGTAACACTTCGATACTAACTTCATGCAAACAATCCTTATTTTGGCAGTAAATGCAGGAATGTCGTTTAGCTGGAAGACATGTCAAAGCTCTTGTCACAACTTGGAAGATCATGCTTGAAGCTTTCAGAAATGAAGTCGCAATACAAAATTCGACGAAAATTAGGAGAGAAACTTCTTCCTAGTTTTAATACCAGCAATTTTGAAATCATTCTATGAAATTGATATATTTAAATTAGAATGCTTAACGATTTTACTTCGTACATTCATGCCTGCCAACTTGTACGGTTGTTGAAAAAGATTTTACAAAATGGTAGTAAAACAAGTAATATGGTGTTGACGCTGTTGGCGATTTTGAGTTTCGCTAGTAGCGGCAATCCTACACACTTTTCTAACGTTCAAGCTCTCGTGCTTATTGTTTTTCGTAATTTAACATATTTTGATAACTATTGTTTTATGGTTAATTGTAACCAGATTTAGATAACTATTGCCCATGGTTAATTGTAACCATATTTTGGAACATCATGATTCACTCGGAATCATTTAAGTAACTGTTTTCGTTATTGTTATTTTTGTTTACAATAAAAACTTGTTATTGTTATGAGTTATTTGCTTTAGCTATTAGTTGACTCCTATGGAAACTTTATTATTAAGGTAGGTTGGACCCTACATATGGAATAGAGAAAAATTTGGCTGTAAAACCATTTCATTTATAGCTGGCTTTAGGCAGTTGTTAGGCAGAGTTAATTTTAAACTCTTCATCATGATTTACTTTCTCTTGGGTTAGAAACATATGTGTTATAACTGTGAAAAAAATTCTTGGTTCTAATGGATCTCCTATTGTTCCTCAAAATAAGCTAGAATGAAATTATTTTCTTAATCACTTTTTTCTTTATCAGTTTTTGCTGTTTTCCGTATGGGCCTTCAACCCTGTTATTAATAAGAAACTCCAAATCATAAAATTTTTAACTGTGTGTCTGAAGTCGTTTACTGCCTTTTTCCCATCTATCTTGGAAATAGTACCAATAAGATGATACGTTCTATTGACTAGAATGTGAATTGGCGACTGAAAGTTAAATATTTTGAATAAATATGTATATTTCCAAAATTCCATAAGTTGGCTTTGACTTGAAGCTAAGCGCATGACTGCAGAAGTTGATATTTGCTTTTTTCGTCTCATTAGGATCTGTAGGTGATGTCTAGGATAATATTTCTTTAGAAAATTGTACTGATGCCATTCACCTCAGATAAATATATTTGTGTAACTATTCAACAAATATTATGTAAATAGAAACGAGCATAGTTAAAAGCTTCAGCATGAATCCAGTCACTGACAATCAACATATAATTATAATGCACCAGAGATTTCTCTATCAAAACCCACAAATATGCTTCAGTGATGCGTAATATAAGCTTTTCCAGAATAATAAAGGAAAATTCATCCAAACAGCTCGCTCCTATTTAAAAATATATTCTTTTTTCCCCCTGTCTAAATACCATACTCCTGAACCGGAAAATAATTGTAATTTTTTATGTTCTTTCCTAGGGTAACAATGCTGATTTATTTATTTTTTCAAATCGTCTGGTTGCTCGTGAGTGATCGTCTGCTTGTCCCATTGTGACACGTTCTAATTTTCCGAGTCATTTTATCTTCAATGTTATGGAATGAAAGGATGCTTTTCAAAAACGGAAGCATAACAATTGCTTCTTCAACTTGACATTTAAAGGAACTTTGTTCTTATTATATGAGGTTAAGAAAATTAAAGAGAAAGTCTTAGTGAACAGGAACTTTTCTTAAGTGATGCTTTCATCGTGATTTTAAGATCGTGAAAATGCAAAAAAATAAGAAAGAAATGAATATTGCATTATAATTAATTTTGTTGAAGTTTTTTTTCTTCTTCCTCTCTTCATTTTTCGTTTATTTATTTTTACATAACTCGGCAGTACTCTTTTAATCATTTAAGACGTTCGACCATATCGTAAAATTACAGAGAAGTGATAAAACGTTTCCACTTTAGTACTATAGAATGCAAAAAGGTCAAACATTATCATTTATTTATTAATTTTCAAAGCAACACTTTTTGTCTTGAAATATACAAAACCCCACTGTGGAACTAAGCTTATATACTAAATGAACGATGAATTTTATAATCGTCGTTGAACAGCCGACCCAATTTTCAGTTTACTACTGAATGTTCAAATGCGCAACCTTGTAATTTTGAACAAAATCCAGAAGATAAGGGAACTCCTGGATCAAGTATTAGGAGAAATTAGCCTTTGTGGAGAACCCTATCTTGATGCAACTAGCCCAAATTTGCGTTACATGGAGTGAGAAACCACGAAACCCTCTCACGGTTAGCCTACGGACAAGGGGACTCTAACGCATAATCCGTCTGCCACTGAGTATATTTTACGTCAGCATTGTGGTCGGTGAGTGTCATGTGCGGAATTCGTATCGACCAGCCAGCGCTGGGATTCGAACCCGGTTACTTCATCAGAGGGCGAGCTCTCTATCCTCTTAGCCACCATGGTACATAATGAATTTTATTTTATTTTATAAGCGTCCTTGTACAGCCGATCCAATTTTTGGTTTTACGTTTACAAATGTTCAACACCGTAAACTTGTAATTTTGAACCCAATCCAGAAGACAAGGGAAGAAGACATTGGAAGGCGAACGCTTTGTCCCCATGTTGAATTTTATCGTTTTCTTTTCTTACTTTTTATCGAATTTATAAAATTCTTTTTAATCGTTTGGTTATTTGTTCTAATTTAATTCTATAAAACGCTAAGTGTTTTATTTAAGGGATGTCTAATATTAATGAAGACAAAAATATATTTTTTCATTGCCTCTAAAGTAAATTACGATTCGTCTTGAATATTTTAACTTTATCTGTTTTTGTGATTCATACATTTATTTCTATGTTGAATATATTACATAATTGCATGCTTGATCAATTTACGCTAGAAGAAAATAAGGATAAATGCTATTTTTAATTACTTATTTCTAATTTATCTTTCAATAAATTATTTAGGTAATGAATAATCGAAAATGTGCATTGATCATTTCATTTATTGAAAACTATGAATTTAGTTAAATAAATGGTGTTATTAACAGAAACAGTATTATCAGGGTTACCAAGATAAGGAAACTTTTTAAAAAAACACCGAAATTATGAAAGATATAAAAAATTTTATGAGCTGAAATTTTTTAAAATTTGAAGAAAGTTTATAAGGGTGTAAGAAAACGTGTGCAATGTTTTTGTAAAGCTCAAGGGATTATTTTACTGAAGCCTTTTTTTCCCTTGTAGCCAGAAAGAAAAAACGTAGCTACTACGTTTTGATTTTTTTTCCTAGGTCGGGGAAACCCTAGTAATATAAACAATGTTTAAGTTTTCGACAAAGCGGACGAAAATTAAAGAAATCGTGTTGGGGAGGGGAAAAAATACTCTGTCAGAAAAAATGCCCTTTGGTGTTTTTTCAATTAATTTCAATTGATATTTTTTAGGATATTACTTATAAATGTGCACTCTATGGAATCTTTAAGGAATATTTTGGAATATTCTTTCGATATATAACTTGAATAATACATTTAAATCGCCTATATACTGTAGACATTTGTTCACACGGTAGGAATAATTTTAATTGGCTTTTTTTAGATTTGAATCCATGCTGCTACTATTTTTATAGTATTTCCCACGTAAATATTTGGGAAATTGGTGAAATCAATACGCTTTATACATAAATTTTAAATAATATTGACGAAATGAAATTACTATTGAGATATTTGGTTAAAAAAAACGCTTCTGTATAGTTTTACGTAATATTAACGGAATGTATTTTACCAGCAATCTTCGGCAAGATTGCTTTCGTATATTTTATGTATTATTAACGAAGAAAATTTACCATTTAAATTTCGGTAAGAAAGTTTTTGTACGTGTTACGCATAAATGTTGACATATATTTTACCATTTAGATTTTCGTAAAAAACTTCCGTATATTGTACGTAATATTGACGAAATAAATTTGACATTTTATTTGCGTAACAATATTTTTTTGTATGTTTTACGTAATATTGACGAAGTGAATGTATTTATAACAGTCGTTGAGCAGCCACCAATTTTATGGGTTTACGAGTACTAATGTTCAACTCCATAGCCTTGTAATTTTGATCCTAATCCAGAAGACAAGAGAACTCCTGGATCGCCTTCGTGGAGGAGTGCTGACATGAAATATCCTCAATGGTAGACGGATCAGGGGTTAGAGTCCCCTCACTGTCAGGCTAACCATGGGAGGTTCTCGTGGTCTTCCTCTCCGCAATGTGGGTTAGCTCCTTCAAAAAGTCCCCCACGAAGGCAAATTTCTCCCAATACTCGATCGAGGAGTTCCCTTGTCTTCTAGATGGGGTTCAAAATTACAAGGTTACGGAGTTGAACATTAGCAGTCGTAAATCCATAAAATTGCGTCGGCTGTTCAACGACGGTTATAAAATATAAAATCTGTCTCCTATGGATCGAAAAATATTTACTTTGAGATAATTAAATATTACAATGGTTAAAACCATAATGAAATACAATTTTATCTTAATAATACAACCACTCATTAATCCTCTCCCCTAAAATAAAATAAAAATATTCCGTAAAATTTATTTACGGTATTTTCAGTAGATTTCTGATTTATGAATTGAAATTTAAAACGTTAATTACACAGATTTAACTCGCACATAAAAGACAAATTTAAATTGGTGATTAAACTAGAAAAACTTGAAAAAATATATGTTTTGCAACAAAATACATTGTTTAATAAATAAAATTGAACGAATTACAATGTGGAACGGTTTTTTTACGTGATATTTTTGAACGGCTGTTGGATATTTTCGCGTCGCTGGTTGAAAATCTTCAATTGGTTTCTCTCTCCAAGTTACAGTATTGGGGCAATTCAATAAAAAATTCCTATCCAGGTTTTTTTTTAAAAATTCGCTCAAGTAAATAATAAGTGTCCCTGCTTCTCTGCTACGTAGGAAACTGTAGGGAGAAGGCAATAATATATTCCAGTTTACTATGCGATACGTTAAGGTCATATGTTTTTAGTTTTAAGTGTTATTTTCAAAGACAAGTACATATGTATGGCTATCCGTTCTACATTCTTTATAAACTTCAATATATTCGAATGAAAAATAAACAAAATATGACGACAAAAAATTAACCATTGTATAAATAAAAAATAAACGAAGCTTTGAAAAAAAAAAAAGAAAAACACGCAACTTTTCGAGACAAACAAATATCAGATTTTAAATCCCCACCTAAGTTTAAGTACTTGTATACATGCAACAAAAATTTAGTTCCCCAGTGTAGTAAAACCGTAGACCTTTTCTTCACGTATTGCACCTGTCACGCAGTAGAGGCTCAAGCAAGGATTCATGTCTTTTAACTGTAAAAGGGCGTTAGCAAAAAACATCGCTCATATATCTCACGATAACCTCCAAGAAAAGACTTCACGGTTATATAAACTTATCGACATTCTTTTCCATTTCTTGTGCCCCGATAGAACGCATAAATATGAAGATCTTGTGCCAATTTTCCTCTTGGCGCGTCACAGGCATCCCTTTTTTTGAGGCCCTGCTAAACAATTCGGAAGTGAAACTTTTACCGGTTCCGGGAACTACTTTTATTTAAGTGATCCTTCGCACGATACACATTTTTGAAATAATAATAACAAATACACATTGTTAAAAAACGCGCTGAAAACACAGATTTTTTCCCCCAAGGATTTTCTATGCAGGCATAAAGTTAAGCTGCCTAATTTTACGCTTTTTTCGGAATATTTTTATAACTGTACCTTAATATTTGATTTTTAGTTTGAAGATAAACACAATTTAAAATGATTTTGATCACAAAAACTTACAAATAGTTGGAAAAAAATATGTACAGTGTGCAAAAAAAGAAGAAAAAAATGGTCAAAAAGTTTTTTCAATTTATTAGATGCTCACGAAGTGTTAATCTTTATTGTTTAAAGTGAGGTGATCTCAAATATGTTGATTAATTAGTGCTGACTATATTTTAGGTTATAAACTCAGAAACCTGGCGAAATTGAAAAAATTGCTATTTGTTCTAATTATTTTTCCTCTGCCTTTTTATGACCGCTGAGAAAAACAAAAGCCGTAAGTAAAAGTTGGCAGCCTTAGTTGTTCACACTTTTTTTCACAGTGTTATGACTCGCAGTGGCAGCTATTACTTTTATATTTAAAGAAGCAGCAAAATTTAGACTTAAATATTTCTTGATTTAGCCCATAAATGCTCATTCATAAACGGTGATTATATTTATGAAAGAAAAGTGGTAACCCGTATTTGCTTATGCTAGATGGAAATTTTCTTTGTTACCAAACAATTTAGTTTTAAAGAAACACTGTTATTAAATTTCAGAAGCAGAGATAAATAGTCATAGCAGATTGTTCAGATACAGGCGTTAACTTAGCTCTGATTCTTGCCTCAACTGGCTATAAAATACTTTTTACAGCCTATGGGTTCGGAACTTAGATTAAAAAGTAACTGTCCGCTAAACTAACTTAGATGAAAAAGTAACTGTCCGCAAAACTAACTTAGATAAAAAAGTAACTGCCCGCAAAACTAACTTAGATGAAAAAGTAACTGTCCGCAAAACTAACTTAGATGAAAAAGTAACTGTCCGCTAAACTAACTTAGTTGAAAAAGTAACTGTCCGCAAAACTAATTTAGATGAAAAAGTAACTGTCCGCAAAACTATCTTGTTTTTTGCTGCATAAATGCTATTCATAACACTCCTGTGCTATTCTTTTTTCTTTTGAAAAAAATGAAGCATTATTATGAAGCATTTTTTTTAAGGGAAAACTAGGCACAGTTGATTTTACCTTTTGCATTCAGAGTATATTAAAATGCTGTCTAAACTAGCATAAGAACTATATCATTTAAAATACATAATAGAGTATTCAGATATAATTTTTTAAATTCTTAAAAACTGTTACCAGAGATATTTCCTTGTAGTATTTCTTTCGAGAAGAATAAAATTTTTGTAACTACCGAGATTTTTTTTAAAATTATAGCATATGTATGAAACTGCTTCTTTGCTGGAAAAAAGTTACGTTCGATAGTTTTTAATTTTATTTTATAACCGTCGATGAACAACCGACCCAATTTTTGGGTTTACGACAACTAATTTTCAACTCCGCCGCAGCCTTGTAATTTTGAACCCATTCCAGAAGACAAGGGAACTCCTGGATCAAGTATTGGGGGGAATTTTGCCTTTGGAGGACTTTTTTGTTGTTGATGGCACTAACCCGCATTTGAGTTTCATGGAAAGGAAGACCATGAGAACCTCCCACGGTTAGCCAGATAGAAAGGGGAGCTCTATCCTATGATACGTCTACCACTGTGGATATTTCACGTCATCACTGTGGTCGCTGCAAGCCGGATTACGGATTCGTATCGACCAGTAGTCGCAGGGATTCGAACCCGGTTCACCTCATTGGAAGGAGAACACTCTATCCCCTGGCCATCGCGGCTGACGTTAGATAGTTAAAAAAAGAAAGAAAAAGAATTGGTTTACTCCTCCCGAAAACTAGATGTAACTAAAATAGTTATACTATTAGCTCCCCCCCCCGTGCTAATGGAATTTAAAGAAGTTTCGTTTCCGCTAGCAAAAACGCCAACCCAGAAATCCTAGCTACCCGGAATATTTAAAGTGTTTAAACTTAGTTTGTTTAATTTAGTCTGTACTTACATATATTATTCCAAGATTATTAGGTCTTATATATTTATTTAACGTTTTTATTTATAGTGATGCTCCCACAAAATCTTTAAAAATAAATTCTTTAATCAAAAATTAAATAGTCGAGCATAACATTCACAACCACAAATAACATTCAAAAAAAAAAAAATCTTCCGGAAAAGTGGAGGAAGATGGCATTAGCAACCACTAGGAAAAACTTGGCAATTCAAGTTTTAGCAGTTATGATTGCTGATTCCATCTTATTTCAATTTCAAACCTTCCTTTTCATAATATACATTTAGTAAAGTGTATTTCATAATATACATCTAATAAAGTGTATATTTACACATTTAGAAAAGTGTATATTATGTATTTAGAAAAGTGTATATTATATATTTAGAAAAGTGTATATTATTATCATTTTATTTATTGTTGCCATTTATTATTTTATTTATTTGCTTATTCAGAATTAATGATATGTATGTAAACTAGTAAAATAAAATACAAAAATAAGTTAATACTATTGATAAAAAGTGGTCAGGCACGAATTTTTGAAATACTTTTTATTTTATTTTATTATGACTGCATTTGAGTTATTTATCACTTTTTAGAAAATCTGGCAGCAAAACGAATAGCGCAAAACATGTAATTCTAGCTCAAACGACATAGATTATTTCCGCGCATCAGGCTATCAATTTAGATAGAAATTGTAAATACATACTAATCAACTTGGAAAGGTAAAATTTTCCTATTAGATTTACAAACAAATTGCCATAAACTTCTTTTTAAAGTGACCGTTTCAATTCAAAGACATTACTTCAAATTTATGGCAACAGTTCCCTTGATCGGCGATGTTAACAAGCTCAATTTTAAATTTATATGTTTTGTCTTTACCATTTGTTGTGGTTTGTGGTTTCAGGTCCTTTTGAAAGCATCACTATGGATGCCCAAGCATAGCTGAAAGTCATTTGAAGTTTATTAATAAAAGGAACCATTCTTGAAGGGAGGATTATTTCTTGGATGAAAGGGCGTGAAATGGCGCAAAAAATTCCATATGCTCTACCGCAAAATGGCATCATAGTTTTTCTTCTTTGTATATTTTTTTATATTGAGAGCAAAATTGAAAGAAATAGGTTAATTTGATAGAATTTTTTCCTCGTGTAAAAAATGAAGTATTTTAAAACTTAAACTTTAAAAGAAATGCATTTATGGAACATAATTGGTTATGATGAAAAAAATACTTGTTTTTTAATCACATGTTTAAATGTAAACTGTTTTAGTAGTTCAAGTCAATTAATGAGATTATTCACTAAAAGTAATAACAAAAATGTTATTTGTTTTAAAATTCAATCGTTTCTTTCAAGTGAAGCTAACAAGTGTTTCAGTAGAATTTAAATTTTTAATGCACAATTTTCTTTGATTTTTCTATTAAATTTCGGTAAAATATAAAATTTTCCTTCATTGTACCAGAAAATCTGAAAGTCAGCATTTTCCGTTGAGTTCCGACTCGCACATAATCATTTTGGTAAATGTCCGAAGTATTTTATATCAGTCTTTTTACCCACTTATGTTAGGGAAGGTTTATTTACAACCTACAATTGTTCTAGATAAAAAAAAAAAATAAAAAAAAAACACGAGTGCAGTAAGATATCCTGAGTAACTGATTTTCACGAATCATGCCGATTTTAATTTTCAAAGAAATCTTAAATATGATCATTAATTTATGTTAACCATTTGTTAAATTATGGAATCAGGCACAAATTTGCACTTTTTCTTAATAAATGTACCTTTCTTAGACGAATTTAATTCTTAACCATAAAAATATAAAGTAGTAACCACAGTCTGGAAATTATGCCGATTTTAATTTTCAAAGCTTAAATCTTAAATATGATCATTAATTTATGTTAATTTTGTTGAATTATGGATTCAGGCACAAATTTGCACTTTTTCTAAATAAATGTACCTTTCTTAGACGAATTTAATTCTTAACCATAAAAATGCAAAGTAGTAACCGCAGTCTGGAAATTATGCCGATTTTAATTTTCAAAGCTTAAATCTTAAATATGATCATTAATTTATGTTAACCATTTGTTAAATTATGGAATCAGGCACAAATTTGCACTTTTTCTAAATAAATGTATCTTTCTTAGACGAATTTAATTCTTAACCATAAAAATATAAAGTAGTAACCGCAGTCTGGAAATTATGCCGATTTTAATTTTTAAAGCTTAAATCTTAAATATGATCATTAATTTATGTTAACCATTTGTTAAATTATGGAATCAGGCACACATTTGCACTTTTTCTAAATAAATGTACCATTCTTGGACGAATTTAGTTCTTAACTATAAAAATATAACTTAACTATAAAATATAAAGTAGTAACCGCAGTGTGGAAGTTATGGTCCCAAATTTTTAATTTAGGATAGCAGTCAGATAAAGTTTGGATATTAAAATTTAACTTTCTGCAAATTAGCATATTTCGGGAACTTTTCAAGGAAATCTGAAAATTTTTAAACATTGTTTTCATTCAATAAATACTTTTTAATAATGGTCAAAAAATTTCGAATTGTAAAATACATACATTTTTATATAATTTCAACTATGTGATTTTATTTGACAAAAAATGAAATTTGAAGCAATCAAATAATTCTTGAAGAATGAAAACCTGAAAATACTTTTAAAATTTTATTTTATGATAGAATTATTATTTAAAAGAAGAAAAAAAACATTAAAATTTCAGGAACTGTGATGAGGAATTCAGTTCAATAATTTTAAGATAATATTATTGTTATCTCAGAAAGATTTTTATAAGCATCTCGGCTACTTATCACTAGAAAAGTTAAAACTTAATTTTGAACAAAGTCTAAAAATTATGTATAGTGCTGCCATCTTCCTTGTTATTTAAGTACTACCTTTTTATCGCTAAATTAGATTTTTTTTCTTTTTCTTTTTGGTTTTCTCATCTGTCAACAATCTGAAATTATTTTAGCATAGCAAATACGCTTTCAGTTGCTTTCATTATTTTTTTTTCATTAATAAGTAAACAAATGTGAATGCTGCTCACTTTTGGCACTACTCACTTTTCTCCCTTTTAACTTATGAAAACTGCTCCAAAAGACAGGATATATCTATTAGATTCGAGCACAAAGATGAAGAAACGCCATTTTTTATGATTAGAAACCCTTTCTCATTTTTAATAAATTGAGTTCTTCAATCTGCTACATTAGAAAACAATGCCTTAAACACAATTTTTATACAACTTATTTAATAATTAACCTTATTTCCTTAAACTAATAAATTTATGGAACTTATCGCGTGGATTTTCTTTTCCTAGTTAGCAATACTTCACTATGTCTTTAATGAGGGAAGGAAAATAGCGATAAAAATTTTAAAAAAATATTTTGTTTTTTAAGAAATATATACGATTATACAACGTATATTCTTAACATTTGAGATTGAAGTGAAATATTTTTTTTTACCGTGTTAGTCAAATAAGCCTTTTTTTTAAAAAATAAATGAAATTTTTATGAAATTTTGATCAGAATTTGAAAACCTGGTCAACTGCTTAAATTGTTTGAATACAGTGGCAGAAAGAAATTTCTCTTTCATTTGAATGTATTAAAATATAAATACATTACCTAACATTCTTACAAGCTAAACATTATCCTATTCAACACTAGGAAAAAATATTTACAGTAATTTCGTAGTTCGAGCTTATGACGCCGTGTTAAATCGGTGTTAATATTTAAAAACATTGATATTTAAATACTTAAATTTCACCATTTCTCACATATGACATAAATATCTATGTTCCTACCTGATAAGATCCTCCATACTCCTCTGACCAGTGGCCGATTTCTATCACAAGGCCTGAGAGGACCCTAATTGTTGCAAATAATATTTATTTTTTAATAAATTAATTTTTTTGTTTTCTTTTCTTCTTACGAATTGTCTATTAGAATTATGAGTTAACGAAGATTGAAAAAGATACAAGCTCAAATGTAAAAATATATCAAATTTTCTTTACGTTATAAACAATTTAAAAACACTTTATTATTAAACAACGAGTAAATTTCGTTCAAAGCAACAACCAGAGGGCCCCTGACAGCTTTTCTGCTGTCGGTTTTAATCCTGTCAGATTTTTACTTTAAAATAATAGTATGTAAATAACCCGTAAATGATTTGTAAATAGTATCTATTAATGTTATTTAATTCATATGCTAAACTAGTCCCTCGATACATAACTTCACATTCCTTTATGTTTGTCCTCCTATATTCGTTTAATCCAAGCCAAATTTTTATCACCTTCTATTATTACCGTATCAAATGAGTCAGCAACAGCCTTCGACAGGATAAATGTCCCCAAAAAAATTTTTTATTAAAATATATATTTTTTGAAATAGGAACGTTGTTTCTCAAAATTAAATTTCAAAAAGACAAATATTTGAGTTGGCTCTTTCTTTCAAAAGCACTTGGGAGCTATCTGGTGTAAGCTGGGTTGATAACTAAACTAAAAACAAACCTTCATCTTATTGCAAATGATTTTTATAAATGCTAGTTATATTATTTAAAGAATTAATAAAAATTAATTTATATAAAATAATGAATATTTAAAATATTTAATTTATATACTCTGAAATATTCATAAAATCATTTTATTAAATTCAATGCTTGTTACATATAATTCGTTTGTAAATATCTGAAGTTAAATGCTTTCATATTCAGATGACGTAAACGAAAGGTATCTTCTGTGTCTCTTTTCAAAACAAAACAAAAGTGTTTACTTAATACTAAACCTGACGAGTTTTCCTGTATTGCCTCGCCGAAAGCAAGAACAGGAACACAAAAAACATCAACCAGAGGAATTCACTTCGTTTTATCGTCTTCCTCTTATGTAAGTAAGGATTTTTTTTTTCGTCGTTAAAAAGGATTAAAAAATATTTTCTTGTTTATATACACTCATGTTTGAGAAAATTGCAACAGCGTAAAGGAATTACGCAAATTGAACCAAACTAACATGAAATGTAATGTGAAATAAGACATACAAATGAAAACAATTTCAAAGAGATTGCTCATGTTTATTTGTACCACTATCGATAATATGCGGAATAAATTTCACTTATTTCTGACAGTTCCTTCAAGGTGTTGCAATTTTCACCAGCATTAGTGTATAATTATTATTTGTTTAATTCCAGCTATCTTTTAGTAATGATAGTTTTGTTCTTTATATAATACGGCCAACGATAAAAACCCGTAAAAAAAAACTTTTTTAAACCTTAAACCTAATTGTTTTTTTACCAATAATTTTTATCAAAATTATGAAATACGTATATAGTTTTGGTATGTTTTTAAATAAGATACCTCTACAAAGATTTGATGCCAGGTGCATGCGTCTCAAACGGGTTAAGTGGGTAGTGTTGAGCAATGGCAGCACTGGACCGCCTGTTTCCTGTGTGAGAATTGGGCTATTTCAAGCATATCGTTTCTTTAAATTTTTTTGGACAATATGTATAATTTAAACTTTTTGATACTTTAATTTACAAAACTACTTATGATACTAAATTCTATCAAGCGAAAAAATGGTTCTGATGGGCTGAAAACAATTGAAACTAGCATTTGAATCAGACTCAGAGCACTAATTAAAGTTTGAACATTTTAACGAGTTGGAAAGTGGACAAAATTTCAATTATCTAAGAATTACCATTGGCGATAAATTTTGTTTGAAAGGGTCAGATAAGGATAAAATTTGTATTATCTTCAGAACTTCAATTGAAACATTATATCCTTAGCTAGTCAAAAAGTATTTGAAACTCATAGTGACAATGATTTCTGCTTTCCGATAATATGACGATGGATTTAACTTGTAGTAATTAGGAAACGATTGTCGTAAATTTCTTGCCATCAAACACAGAAAGAAGAACAGTTGTAATTAAAAAATTCTAGCTCTTTAGCTACTCGGATAATTGTCCGAATTTTGTTTGATTATAATTCTAATAGGCGATAATGCAACGATAAATCCTGTTCTTAATGATTGAAACTTCAATTTACATCAAACAAGCAACTCCGGACATAATTTTATTATTCTTGCTAGTAGAAGTAAAGTCGTAAAGGCAAAAATTTATGAATAGAAAAATTCTTTTATGAATAATAGTATGTGAAATTCTATTTTTAGCAATTCGAAAATAACAGAAAATTACAATTTAAGTAATTAAGTAAAAAATTTCTTACATTTTAATTTTTTTACATTTTAATTTTTTAGAAAAATGTTTTTGTTCTAAATTTAAATAATTTGCACTGTAAGTCACGGTGGTAGTTATGATTTTAAAATTAAGTAGATTAAATAAATAAAAATTTTAAAAAAAATTCTACCTCTTTTTACATTTTCAGTCGCATCTTTGTGTAGGTATTAAATTATTTAAATGTATAACACAATATTTTTTAACAATAACTGACATTCATAAGGTGTTTAATTTGCTAAGTATAGAAGAATGGCAGGAATGCCACAGGTGACTAAAAATTTAAAAAGTGGTAAAAACTCAATTCACTTTTAATTATTTATTATCCTGTTAATTATTTATTATCTTTTTAATTACACAATAGTAAAATTCTTTTCAAATACTAGTTTCCACTTTTTATCTCTAAAACACTGTCCTAACTTATAAATATCCTGAGTAATTGCAAAAAAATCTTAAAAACCACCATAATGTTGCTTAAATCAAAATGTTTTTAAATCATTGTATATAATTTCACGATGTATGGGTTAGGGGCCGCTGCGCGACCCAGGAACCCAATTTTTGCTAAATAAAGAAAGAAATTGCAAAAATTATTTTAAATTAAGTTTCAAAATCCAAAGATTAAACCGTAAAGGTATAAATTTTGCTACCGCTTTAATTGGAATAAAATCTTACGTTATATTCGTAAAAGCTGTAAAGGGCTAGAAAGTTCCCATTTAAAGTAGTTTAGGAAAAATGTTAGTGTAGGAAGTACCGGGCAATGACCTTTAATATTAAAAAAATCGGTGCAGGTAGGCAAAAATTAGTAAGTATACGTTGATCAATGGCTCTTAGAATTAAAGAAACAGATTAGGGAATAATAACTGTTAAGCGTAAACCGAGCAACAGCCTGACTACTTCTTGCCAGGTAATTATCTCAGCTAATCCAGTTATTTTCAGTACAATTATGAGCAATAACTGGTTTTTAGATAAATGTGATAAGAGAGCAAAGTAATCACATTTCCCATTGTATACTTAAAGAGTACTTTTTACACTTTTTTTTAATGTTAAGGGCCGCTGCACGATAGATATATGCTGAGTAATCATTACACTGATATTTTTAGTCGTTAAAGGTTTTTTATTGTTATTCTTAATCTAAGAGTGATATTTCGTGTAAAATGTAATGAATTTAAAAATATGAAATAAAAAACATTTCACAACATGTAAAACTTGGAGCATAGAATGCCTTATAATTTTAAACGCAAGCCAAAAGACAAGGGAAATCGTGGTATTGGGAGAAATTTGCCTTCGTGGTGGACTTTTTGAGGGAACTAGCCCACATTTATGTTGCATAGAGAGGGAAACCACGAAAATCTCCCACTGGTAGCCTGAAGGCAAGGGGACTCTAACCCACGATCCATCTACCACTGAAGATATTTTACGTCAAAACTGTAATCGGTGCAATTCGCATCAACCAGCCATCGCTGGAATTCGAACCATCGGCTACTAGTTGTGCTCATTTCAGTTATTTTCTTGCGTTGCTTATCTTACATGAGTTGTTCTTTCTGTATTCAGTTTCAGAAAAAATGACAACCAGCTGGTTCCTGCTTTTGTCAATGTTTTTTGTTGCTTGTACTGATATTGACGCCACAGCTTATACTGCTGCTGCATATGATCATGCTCGAGTTGGAAGATTAAATGATCCCCCGAATCTTGTTGTGGAAATGAACTTAAAGAAATACATAAAGGCTGGAAAAATCGCAAAATCAAAAGTAAGATTTAGATTTTTGATGGTTCTTAACTGCTAACGTTCTTATTTTGAAGCGTTACTATACTTATAATAGTAATTAAAAAAAAAACAGTAACTGAGTTTACCCAGTCATTGTTAATAATTTTAACCCTTTTGTATTTAGCATTCTTGCAAAAAAAATTCTTTTTTTGAAAATTGGTATCAGAAGCATTTATTTTGTAGAAATAAAATAGTTCTGCACACCTGTTTTAATAATTCCTGTTTCTATTTCAGTAGTTTATATTTGGATCTGAAGTCACTGTGTTGACTCGGTTGATTGCGGAGGGAAACAACCTTTTGAATTAATCATAAATGTATTTCCTTTTTTTTTGGCAAAATCACTTTCAGGGATGCTACGGACGACTAAAAATGTAAAAAGTGGTAGAAACTAATTTAATTTTTTTTTTAATATTAACGCATGTGGCAGTCAACGTGCTAATACTTTAGGTTTCAAACCAATAGCAATTTGAGTGTCTCGTATATGCGCCGCATATCCATTGTCGCTCTTGTGACGTTTTTCACCTTCAGACTGTTTTTTGGACTTTCATTGTGCGTTTTTCGTTACATATTTAAATATTTTCTTTTCTTTATTATACTATCTCAGTGTAAAATTTCAAGATGAATGCTTAAAGGGCCGACTGCGGCCTCAAACACCCAGATAACAAATTTGTTCACTCATATTTACCAGGGTTTTATTCTTTTATTGATTTTAATTTTTCAATCTTAACTATTTAATTTTTAATAACAGTTATTATTAAACTATTCTTCAATATTTTTATCATTCTAGAACTGAAACTTTTTTTTCAGGGAGCTGATATCATTGTCTATCCAGAATACGGAATATTTTATCCCGGTAACAGGACACAACTAAAGCATTTTCTTGAAGATGTACCAGATCCTAAGAAGACACGAACTGCCCCTTGCGATGAAGTTGAACTTTACATGAAAAGACCAATACTCTACACACTCAGTTGCGTAGCAAAACATAATGCCATGTATGTAGTAGCAAACATGGGGGACATTAAAGATTGCTCCGGAGTTTCCGAATGTCCAGAAGATGGAGTTTTTCACTTCAATGCAAATATTGTTTTCGACCGAAATGGGAGATTAATACTCAGATACTATAAAGAACATTTATTCTTTGAATTAGGCATGGATCTGGCGAGAGAGGAACAAGATCCCGTATTCACAACCGATTTCGGTACATTTGCCACTTATATTTGCTTCGACATATTATTTAAAAGAATGAGCCAAGTTGCCAAATGGCCGCAAATCGATGGCATAATGTTTACGAGTATGTGGGCCGAAAACCCTCCTCAAGGATTATCAGTTGCATTTTGGCAAGGTTGGGCATTAGGAAACAACGCTACCATAGTTGTCTCAAACATTCAAAGTCCTTCTCGATACGCACTTGGAAGTGGAATATTCCATAAAACACATGGATCTCTGGGATATACGTACAATCCAGATAGAGTATCAAAGGTAGTGGTTGCTAAAGTTCCTGTTTCACACCAACCAGTACTGACCTCAAGGCCTTCATTGACTGCTTTCACTGACACTAAAGTTTGGGATATGAAAAGTGAAGAAGAAGACGTTCCTAAAGTTTGTTCCAACCTTTTAATCGATGCTACAGATGATTCAACTGAGAAATTGTATTGTTCCGATGAAAAGACTACAAATTACACTCTTGTAAAATTGCCAAAATCTGGAGGACACGTAAAAGCTTGTAATAATGGCATGTGCTGTTCTGTAAGTTATTCTGCTGAAACTATAGAGGAGGACTACTACCTGGGTGTCTACAACGGGACAATAAACGCTTACGATTTAAATAGATATTGTTGGTGTGAAGAGAATTGTTTCCTCGCTAGGTGTGACGCTATTAAAGGTAGGCCTTGTTCTACTTTCCCAAGAAAAACAAACACAGTGTTTTATCATGTGGAATTGAAATCCAATTTCTCAACTCCATTTGTTTATCCCTCTGTGGTCAGTAGTAAGAGTAGATTGGTTCCCATGACTGAATGGGAGTTTGACGTAGGGCACAGTTCTGATTCTCAAAGCTCCATACACTTTCATAGCAAGTATGGCGAACAATTGTTGTCAGTGGGATTTAGAGCTCGTTGTTTTGATAGGGATCCACCTTATGTAAGATAAGAAAACAAAATGGCAGTTCTGTATGAAGCTAAGATATTATTTGCTTTATTAAATGCTTGACTTTTGCTTGACTATATATTATTTTGCATTTTTTTTTTCCATTCCTACATTATTCACTAATAAAAATAAATTCACGTTTAAATAAATAATGCTATATTAAATGGATTGTATGAAAAGCTATCTTATTTCAATGAAGTAATTTTTTTGTATTTCAAGCAATTACAAAAGTTAATGTAAATGAAAACACAAAAATTAGTGCATCCTTTCGTTGTATTTATTCCATGAGAAAAGTATTTTCCGAAGAAAAATATTATGCATAAAACTGTTTTAAGATGTTTTGAAAAGACGTGATCGAATCTTACAAAAATTGTATTACTCATTTTAATGCAAAATTTGTACAAGATATGAATTGCAAAAACATTTTTACTCGATTTTTTTATATAACATAAAACTTGGAAATTGTTGTTTTATTAATTAGGCATTGTTGCAAACTAATAAGCATATATTTGAACTTAGCTTTCGGTTTTGCATAAAAACAAATATTTTTAAATTTTTGTTATTCAAGCAGAAATAAAGTATTTTGCCCTTAATAACAACCCGTACAAACTCGGCATTTACCCTTTGTTCTCGAGGTTTTTCACAACGGTTTAAAGAAATCAATGCAGAGATGCTATGCACCACTTTGAGGAAAAATTTTATATAGTGGCTGCAAAATTTATGATTTCATTTATAAATCTTAATTTAGTAGATTCCACAACACATAATTAAATCGAAAGTTCAAACCATTTGAGAACCTATAATAAGTTTTGAGGACATTTTCTGTCCTCAAAGAATTTGAAAGATTTGAGACAACTATAGAAATTCGAGAACTGTCCTCAAGATTTGAGGACGTTCGATCTTGTATACTTATAGTACATATGTTACTCATAGTACATATGTTTGAGAATCGCTCTGAATTTTTTTTTTCTAATTGCAACTAATTAATTTAAATGGTATCTTTAAATTAATTAGTTGCAATTCTCTAATCTTTAAATCTTTAAATTAATTAGTTGCAGTATCTTTAAATTAATTAGTTGCAGTAATTAGTTGCATTAGTTANATTCCACAACACATAATTAAATCGAAAGTTCAAACTATTTGAGAACCTATAATAAGTTTTGAGGACATTTTCTGTCCTCAAAGAATTTGAAAGATTTGAGACAACTATAGAAATTCGAGAACTGTTCTCAAGACTTGAGGACGTTCGACCTCCTTATTGTATACTTATAGTACATATGTTACTCATAGTACATGTGTTTGAGAATCGCTCTGATTTTTTTTTCTAATTGCAACTAATTAATTAAAATGGTTACTTGCATAAATATGAACCGTTTCACATTTTTCTGCAGTTTTGGGTTTAAAATAATAAATAACTTGAAGTATGGATAGTGTTCAAAAATTTCATTTTACCGAGAGATTCATTTAAATGAAATGAACTGATTCTAACTTGGAATAAGTATGAAATAAAATTAAAATGTAAATTTTACTTACTAATCTTACTAAACTAAGTTAAAGAATAATTTAGAGTTCTTACAAATAATATTACCTGAACTATTGAGATTAACTGAACTCTTCTAAATTTAGAATTCTGAAAAGTTTAAGTAATGACCTTTTTTAATAATTCGAGCTTAAACTAAATACTTTTATCTTCATATCGTTATCTTTATTCCCGTGATATTTATTCTAATGAGCGATTTAAATATCTTATTAGACGCAGCGCGATTGTCGAGGAAACAGTAAACAGAATTCACTTAGGATTTTGTTTTTGCAAGTTTAGATCGAGGGTAAAGGAGTTGGAAAAAATTACTAAATTACTTGCTACGGTGAATACTTGATAGTAAGATCCTTAAAGTAAGATTAACTATATATTTCTTTATCGAAGATTCGAATTTTTTGCGTACATACGTTACAACAGTTTACTAGCTCATTAAAATTTTTTATTCTTTTAGTATGCATATATTGTGGAAATTATGTAACGAACATTAGGACTAAACTTCAGATTAAAAAATTCTGCATGTAATAATTTACTTTTTTGTATAAGAGAGACTTATCCTCCGTTTAACCATCTCAGGAGCCGTGAGATATAATTACCCCACTTGTTTTTGATAATAATATCTCGATGAAAAATAAAAACATAACGGTTACTTACACAGCTTTTCACTGTTGTTGGGGCATTTTTATTGGCAGATAAATCACATGATAGGATTCAGTTTTCTCACATTGATTTCCATATTGTTTTGGTTGTTATCAGCATAAAATTAATATAAGTCATTAAGGTATTGTTTTCCTGTAAATATTTTTGCATCCCTAATTTAAAGATATTTATCTGTACCGTTATTATTACGTTTTTTATTTTGATTATATATAACATAATTCTAATCTACATTTTAAGATAAAGTTATTTAAATCGTTTTCTAATCTTATTAACCGTTTTAGAATTTCTATTTCTCTATTTTTTTTTCTTTTACGAATTATATTAATATATTATTATAAATTGCAGTTATAGATATTCGTTAAATGATTTAGAACTTAACGATCAGCTTTATGCACAATTTGATGCATGCGAAATATTTATTCAATATATCCTTCCGTTTGGTAAGCGAAAATAATAAATTACGATTCTGAATTCACCAAATTTGTCATAACAATATCATTTTAATTTTAAATGTTATTTTAAACAGTGTTTACTTAGAAAAATTACTTATGTTCTCTAATAGCTCTTAATGGAATCATAAGGGAAATATTTAGACGTTGGTACTAGGGACACAATTGTAAGTAAACAAAATTCTTTTTGGTACATAAATAAGTGAATAATTTCAACTTTCATAGAAAAAAATATGTCATGCCTAGAAACAATTCCGGCAATCTTTGGGATATGTGAATGACAGCGAAAAAGGAGCTTACACCCCTTAACAACTAGAATGTTTATAATTTTTATCTATTTAACTACACGATTTTCAAATAGACTGTATATCTAAATAAATATGAGAGATATTGTATACAACTAATTAATTTTGTAACATAGCAAATTAATATTGGGATACGTAATAGCTTAAATAACTATCGTAATATTCCTTTGAGTAACATTTTTATCCAAGTTATTATAAATATTTATTCAAATATTTTTATGTCTTATAGGACCTAACTTTTATCTAACCGGAGTCAAGCAAAAGTGTCTAACTCCGACGCAATTAAAACTGTTTTCGACTTTTAACTTCACAGACAATACAAAGAACGAATATTCACTAATGAAAAAAATTTTTTCTTCCAATAACGACTTCCTGCGTCAAGTTTTTCTTTTCACGGCCAAGCTCAAGATGCTGACATTTCTTCAGTTTCACTTTTGATCGAGATTTAGTAAGAGACTGTTTTCAAATTTTTTTTGCTGAAAGAAAAACACGTTTTGCAACAGATCTGGAAATTTACCTACTATTACCTCACTAGTTGCAAGAGAATCTCTACACTTAAACTAAATATAAAACTACATTTCGCGTCAGTCCTTGAAAACTTTTCTTTCAATATTCCTGTAAGTATCATACTTCGATTTTTTGTTTTGTTTTTTTCTTCGCTTTATTCCGAAGATAGTGGCTGATTGCTTTTATAGATAACGTTCTTGTCATGAATATTTTACTTATTTATTTTGCTACGTTGATACTTTTTCAGAACTGATTTTAAAAAAAGAAGAACTAACTCATTGTCATTCTTATAATTCGCTTTCGTCAATAAGCAACAGCATCCAATATTGTTAAGTTATTAACAATGTTTAATATTCACGGAACAAATTTCATTTTATGTAATTAGTGGCATTGGTGAACATGAACCACTATTACACATGAATACACACTACTTAGTTTACTTCTGAATAGGTCTTTTCGCCTCAACTATTTGAGTCTTTTTCTTACTTTTTAGTCAAACGATTAGTAAAACGAAAAACAAATGATCAGAAGTTTTTCTGAAACAATTTACTACACTAAAAAAAATCGTAAAAAATTAGAGTATTTTTTTGAAAAAAGTAAATTAACGAAATCCTTACCAATCGATTATCAGTTTTGTTATTAAGGAGAGCTCTAGCGTAAACATAATATACCATAATAAAAGTTGGACTATTTATAATATTTTAAATTTTGCTTTAATAATATGACATACAATGTTAGTAATGAATATACTTATTGCGTATTTTAATAGCCACTTCGATTTTACATATTTTTTGACTAACCGATAATGCGCTTAAATGACTCCACTAGATGTAGATTGATGCTACTGGGGACATGATATTAATTAGTTTTCAGAGGTAATTAAATACTAAGACAACTCTAATTCGAGTATTTATTTACCTAAATATGTCAATATGTTTTTATGTTATTTACAATTTTTCTCCGCATTTATTTGTTAAATGTGATTAATTCGTGTACTGCGAAAAATTTAGGAAAAATTAATACTTTGACATATTTAAGTTTATTTATTTTTTAATTTAAGTTTAATTATTTCATGTTTTATTTAAATTTTTTAATTTGAAATGTGATTACATATGAAATATTGAACTCACTATTGTTTGCATAACAAATAAGAACTAAATAAGAACTTCTAAAATTCTATTTATGCATTTTACTCTCTGCAGATCAATAATGATTTGTCAAATTACTTTATAAAATAAAAACTGAATTCTACCTAATAAGCAAACTATTTATAATTTTTCTACGAAATAAAGCTCAAAAAATACACTCCTAACGTAGCAACTAGTCTTTGAAACATTTTTTCTTACATTATTAAAATATAGTTCAATTGTTATTTAATAAAATAATATTTATTAGGCTGTAACACAAACATTAAAATTATTTGCTCAAGACTGTATTTTTAAAATTAAATTAGTTTCATTTTGATTTTATTAGCAATAATAGTTCCTACTTAATCTATAATTTCACGTAATAATTTTTACGTGTAATAATAGATTAAATAATTAATTTTATGACTTGTACTCACAAGTCATAAAATTATATGTATGCATGGTTCGGACAAATGACCGGATCCGGTCATTTGTCCGAAAACTCAAATACTCGACTCCGTTTTCTCCCAAGCTCATTTACCCGACAGGTACGTTTCTCAGACAACTCCATCTGTTTTCTATAGAATTTAGGACCATTCAGAATTATACGTAGTTAAGCATTCGAAGTTTTTCTTCTTTTTGTTTTTTTTTTAATTTTTAGTTATTTATTTTCTTTTTATGCTTTTTTTAAAAATCTTTTTGTTTCATAATTTTTTTTATTTATTTTGTATTTTGCTTTTTTTATTTATTTTTTTATATTTTTTAATTTATTTTTTTAAATTTTTTTTTTTTAAATTTCTTTTTTGACATTTTAAACATTTTTGTCTGCCCTTTCCCTTCTTAGTTAGAATGAATTCTCTGTTGTGCAATCACATTACAATGAAATATTGCGCGCAATACCACGTGAATAGTCCATAGAATAGTTCCTAGCAACAATTGCAGCTCAAATTCGATTATTTGTATTCGCTTTCTTTCTACGCATTGTCTACGAATTGGCGAAGAGGTTTACCACGAACAATATCCTCTGACCTATGTTATTCTTGAATCTGTTCCTCTTTAATTTCACCAATCATAGTACAAACATCCACGCGAGATGCCCCAACACATGGGCGGATCGTGCATTTGTGGGGCCCTGGGCTGAAACTACTTTGGGGCCCTAATAGCCATTTTGTCGAAAAAAAATGTCTTCTATAGTGATGTAGATAAGTATATAGAAAAAAATAGGACAATAAAATAGTTTTATTAATTTTTTTTATTTATTTATTTCTATTTGTCTATACAAACAGCAACTGTACAACATTATTGCAAAAGAAATTGACAGGTTAGGTGTAGTTATGTTATATAAATTATAAAGCAACCTTTCTGCACTTTTGTGNTAATATATATTTTTTTTAATATTAGATATTTTTTTAATTCAAAATATCACCTATTGTTTTCAGTGGGGACTGGGGCCCTTTGTATCCACGGGGCCCTGGGCTGCAGCCCAAAAAGCCCTTAAGTAGATCCGCCCCTGCCCCAACAAGCCTTTTTTATCAAGCAAATCCCCTGTCGAGCAAATTACTTTTCGGGCAAATTTTCAAAGCTCAGCTGACAAGGAAAATTTAAAAAAAAATAATAACAGTTTAAGCTTCTTACACTTGAAACAAAACTATAATTTTAAACTGTATGCGTTATCTTGCTGTAAAGAATTAGCTGGGCTTTACAATAGACAAATAACTAAAATATTTTAAAAGCTATCAAACTTTTTTAAAGAGCACAAATTTGGCGAGATTTTTCTACCAAGTTGAAAATTATCAAAATCAGAACCTTATTCCCATTTATTGTAAATTTTTATGAGCTCAGGTAATGCAACATTGGATTCAGTGTTTAAATATTAAAAAATTAGACCACAAACGCTTTTCATTTTCTAAAACTGTGACTCTTCTCCATATTAATGTTTTACACCATTTTCAGAATAAACATACTTTTTTACAGTGCGCTGGCTTGGCATAACAGGAACAACTTTTGCAAACTCACATCAGTTATGAAAAAGGCATCATTTCATGCTACTACACAGCCTTCGAAAAAACAGCTTTACTTTTACCTAGGATTACCTGGCGATGGTGAATAGGGATTTTACAAGACAGAATCCAATTGTTAAAGATAGCTAAGTTCTATAAAAAATTACAGTATTTTTTTTAAAACAATTTAAGCAAATAAATGGTAACATCGTAAAGAAAAAAACAGCCAATCAACGATATTAATAATGAGCACTAAAGTAAGTACTCTCAACTGGTATAATAAACTAGTTAAAAAGAGATGAGATTAAGAATAGAATTGTTTCTATAAACAATAACTCGGGTTTTCAGTTGGATTCAATTATTTTAAATATTAAAGGGGGAAAAATAGAAACAGTTACAATGGAGCGCATTTTTTTCATGATGTTTCAGGTTTTTGATATGATCATAGATATCTCTGCGTTGCTGGTTTCAAATCTGCAATCTTTTTCTCCCTACAAGCTACAGCTTTTATGCAATTCCATTATATATTCCTAACCAGAATTTTTTCAAAATTCTCTCGAGTGACTTCGAAATGTCCCACTTCTCTGCTACGTAAGGAGTGGTAACAAGAAGGCAAAAACATTTCAGTTCATGACGCGATAAGTTAAGCTAATATATTTTTTGTCTTCAGTGTTCTTTTCAAAGGAGCAGACAAATGTATATGTATGCATATACACCTATATGTTCTTAATAAACTTGTACAGTCAGAAAAAAATAAACTGAGCGAAAAATGCAATTTTAAAAAAATTCTGTAGCTTCTGAAATAAAAATAATTTTGAATTTGAAATCTGAATTAGGTAAGATCAAGTACTTGTATAAATGCGATAAAGAAAAAATCCCCCGTGTTATTTTTTCAAAATTTTTTCCTTCTGGAAAATCTTTTTTAACTGAAAATATCTTTTAAAACAACCACAACTATTTCAGTCGGAGAGAAAACGATGACATGCATTTTTAGTGCGTCAGTTACCTATGATCTCGTATGTCTTCCTTTTCCGCACTATTGCATCTAACACTTTTAAATGAAGTATAATTCTTACGAATGAAATAAATTGTATGCATCATGTTCCGTGACACATTCTTTTGATTAAGGGCTTGTAATATTTATTATTTTTATCGCTCTCAGCATTCATCAAATAAATACAAATAGTCATTACATTATTTAGTGTTTCTACTATTTTTATCATGTATCCTGATGCAGATTTACATATTTAAGGCAGTACAGATGAACTCGAATTAAGTTAATTTTTTACTAAAGAGTTTTTTTTTTTTTTTTTTTTTAAAATGGAATCTATACATACCTTACAATTCAAAAAGTTTTCGACTATTATTAACTAAAATAATAAATATTTACTAAAAATTATTTTTTGCACGTAGTTAACGAATTTGAATTAACGAATTTTTTTAATTGTACGCACAAATGCTTAATATCGCTTAAAAAGTCCTCTCAAGATGTGGCGAAATACGCAAAAAGTAAATTTACCATTAGGGGATTCCAACTTTGGATTGCTGTCTTGACCAAACTATGGGGACCATATTTCCCAGATTGCGGCTAATTTCTATATTTGGGAGGGCAAAAATCCGAATCCGTTAAAAAAAAAATTTATGTTTATTCAGAGAGAGTACGTTTTTTGTGTCTGATTTTGTAACTTCAGATATCGGCTGCAATAATTAATTAGCATATTTGTGGCCACTCTCTCAAATCATTATAAACGGGTCTTAGAACGTGAAGATCCGATCTATAGAACAAAACTTTTTTAGGATTTTCCGTTATTTATTTTTTTTCGCCGTCTTTGTATATAAACCTATGCGTTTCTTATAAATTAGAACAATCTGACGAAAAATAAGACTAAATAGAAAAATATCATTTTGAAAAACAAATATGAAGGTTACTAAATAAAACTTATTTCATATTTGAATTTGTTACATCTGAATCGTGTAATATCAATACTGGTATAAAAGCAGCAAAATATCAGTTCCCTAATGTTCTTCAGTTATATACTAATTACCTACCACTTCATTTTAAAATTAAAGAAACGTTTAAAATTAAGGATAATATGACATGCTGTGCTGACACACTGATGTACAGGGTGATCTGATATGTATTTAACAAGGAATCCGAATCCCGGTGCGTAGGCTAGTGGAATTTGGATTTCCGTTTATTAAAAGGAAAAGATTAGGTAGGGCATGGGCACAGAAGCAGTGCCAATGTATTACCTATTGCAAATATTATGAAAAAGTAACGCCTACTTTCTACCCTGTACTGATATTGACGTTTTACAGTCTTGTGAAACGGCACAAGAATGAAGAGTAATTGCTAACATTAACGTATGCAGCAAGATGCACTGCTTTTCATCAAAAACAAATTGTAATAGACAAATCAAAAGAAAGCCAAATCTGGACGGCAAAAGAACGAGTTCCTCATGTTGCCTTTTTTTAAAAACAAAATATCTATAAGTAACAAAATCAAATTTTCACATCTAACTCCCCAGAATTACTTAATAAGATTAATATCTTAGTAAATGCAGCAGGTTTGAGCTCGGAATTTATACCATTTATTTCTTTTATTGAAAACAAACTGCTTGAAAATATCGCCTCGTGCAATGAGCTGTAGCAAGCAGCTGTAAACTTTCTAACTGAAAGTCGTAAAAGTAAAAAGCTCAAGTTTTTTTTTTGTTTACATGTTTATTGAAAACATCACCTTAGCAACAATTTTCCCTTGGCCCCAGTTGGGCTCAATATGAGTCCTATATGAACAAGCACCGAGGAACCAATATATATGGATGTCTAGAATTTTTTACATTGGTCTTACATAGGGGTAATCTCGGTCTTCATGGGGCCTATATTGGCTGATTAAGGAATATAAAATATCGGGGGAATCTAATAATTCTATATAGGACGGATATTGTTTGTAATGTGGTTGTAAAATAACGTGAAAAATCGAACAATTCTATCTAGGGTTAATATCGGAAAGATAACGGCTCTTAGAACCCTTATTGAGGCAAGATTCGTGAATGAGGGCCCAAGTTATTTTGCTGCTAAGGCATCTACATTGTTATTTACCATTTTGAATCATGCACTTTTTCCCCTCACTGATTTAAGTGAATTCTGATAATAGTTTATTAATTGTGGCCTTGTAAGATCAAAGTGTTTTCTATCAATAAACACACAATACATGATTCCATAAAATTAGAATTAAGAAACACATAGTTGAAGGTTTTCAGTAAATTAAGAATATGAACATGAACTGGCATTTATCAATTTAGGAGGGAAGAAAGAATTTCCCAAACTAATATTTACACCAGTGATCCTTAATTAGTTGTGGTAATGGATACTGATATTGCAGTAATAGGTTCTTCGGTAATCGATACATAATTAACTAATATAATTTCTTAAAGTAGGTACGGAATATAGGTATCGTGGTATTAGTTTTCTTGACAGCCCCTCGAAACAAATAAGCGTCGTAAACTGCATTTAATTACAGAAAAAGTTGTGATTTTTTATAAAATTAATAAAAAATTGTTTATAAGTTATAAATAAGTAGTGCATTTAAATTCATTTATTTTATTTGTTTCTTAAAAAATATTTTATCAAATACTATTTTCTCACACAAGAAAAATATTTTATGATGAAATAAAATAAGTTGTATTACCTCATGGGAGAACTAAAGAGATCAACACAGCTGAAGAAAACATAAAACCATTATCACGAAATAACATACTAAATATCACCTTGTGAAAAGTACTACAGGAAATAGCAGCATTTCTTTTGCGTTTTTTTTGGGGGGGGGTTGTCTGGGGCAAGGTTGTTTGCGGTAATTTACAGCCAACCACTGAAACTGCTGCCTCACTGTCTGCATGGTATTGCCTCCCTGATGAAGCTGCCATGTATATCAGTGCATCAACTTTTAATATCGTTTAAAATGTCTCCTTTTTGATAATCAGGTTGCTATTTCCTGTCGTACTTTTCAACCATTTTTTAATACCTTGTCTGGCACGGGTGTCTCTTTTCTTTGTTTTATTTATGTTTTACCTATTTCTACTTCTAGAAAAATGGGGATTCGAATAACTGTATTGTCAATAATCATCTACCTGAGCGTTTCAGGCATAGACGCTGCCTCAAGACCTTTCACAGCTGCTGCATATGATCATGCCCGATTTGGAAGGCTAGACGATCCCCCAGTCCGTGTTTTGGAAGTAAATTTGAAGAAGTATATACAAGCTGCTGAAATTGCAAGCTCAAAAGTAAGAATAAGTCAAATCCGACTAAAAACTTTATATTTTGATTTCATTGAAGACAAATATTTTAATAAAAAGACTGCCCTTGAACCACTAAAAGTCTCATTCTCCTTCAAAGTTTGTCAATAAAGTATTTATTTACTACGTATTCTATTTACAAAGTCCTTGTTAAAAACTAAAATAAACCACAAAACAGGAAAAAGTTCAAAAGCACAAAAGTTGTGGCCAAGTTATAAATATGATTGAAGTGTACTTTCATATTTCAAACTACCATTTAAATTTTTTTTAAAAATCTTGTGATAAGAACTTTAAATTTGTGCTTTTTGTATTTCTATCGAAAACAGTTTTCTGGTGTTTCGTTTTAAATTTATACTTCTTTCAGAAACTATTAAAAAACGAGATTATTTTGTTAAAATTTCTGATATTTTTAGAGATGTTAATAACAGTGAAACTGTGACGTGTGACTGTATCCCTACTAATTTTTCATTATCTGATATTTTTCCTGATGTATATTTTGTATTCAGTATTTTTTTTTATCCTTATCTGCATAAACAACTATTTATGTAAGTTTTTATTTTTTAAATTTTTTATTTTTTAAATTTTTTTTTTTATATTTCAGGGAGCTGACATTATTGTTTATCCAGAATACGGATTATTTTATCCAGGAGACCGATCCCAATTAAAGTCTTTCCTAGAAGACATTCCAGATCCAAAAAAGTTCCAGGCTAATCCATGTGATGAAAAAGATTATTATCTGAAAAAACCGATTCTTTACACGCTTAGCTGCATTGCAAGGAATAATTCAATTGTCGTAGTTGCAAACACTGGCGACATCAAAAATTGCACCGGTGAATCAGAATGCCCTGAAGATGGGGTATTTCATTACAATACAAATGTTGTTTTTGACCGAAATGGAACACTGATACTCAGGTACTACAAGGAACATTTATTCTTTGAATTAGGCATGGATTTGCCAAAAGAGCAACAAGATCCAACATTCACAACTGATTTCGGCACTTTTGCCACTTACATTTGCTTTGATATTATATTTGAAAGAATGAGCCAAGTTGCTAAGTGGCCACAAGTTGATGGCATAATGTTCTCAACCATGTGGTTTGAAAATCCTCCACAGTATGTCTCAGTTCCATTATGGCAAGGGTGGGCATTAGGGAATAATGCCACAATCGTGGTTTCTAATGTACAGAGCCCTAGTTTGTATGCAGTTGGAAGTGGAATATTCCATAAAAAATTTGGATCTCTGGGCTATACATATAGTCCTGACAGCGTGTCAAAGGTGGTTGTGGCGGAAGTTCCTGCTGAGGGTGAACCTATCTCAAATACAAGCCTAATTGCTTTCACTGATACCAAAATCTGGGATTGGGTAGATGATGGCGAGGATGTACCAAAAATTTGTTCCAATCTTATAATCAATGACACTGATCATTTTTCAGGTAAATTTTATTGTTTCGATGAGAAAACCTCAAACTATACTCTTACAAAACTTGTAGATCCCAGCGGCCAAATTGAAGCATGTAACAATGGAATGTGCTGTTCCTTAAATTATACAGCGGAATCTATGGAAGAAGAGTTTTACTTGGGTGTTTACAATGGGACATTGAATTCCTTCAACCGTTATCACTGGTGTGAGGAGAGTTGCTTTGTTGCCAGGTGCGATTCTATTGATGGTCAGCCCTGTTCAACTTTCCCTAGAAGAGCAAGCACAATATTCAAGCATGTAGATTTGAAGTCTAACTTCTCAACAGAATTCATCTATCCATCTGTGGTCAGTAGTAAGAGCAGACTGGTGCCTAAGAATGAGTGGGAGTTTGACGTGACGCATAGATCTGCATACGAAAGTTCCATACATTTCCACAGTACTACAGGAAAAAATCTGTTATCGGTGGGCTTCAAAGCTCGTTGTTACAACAGAGATCCTCCATATGTTAGATAAGAAATTGATTTGTCTACTTCTTAAATTATCCTACAAGTTGTTTTTAAAATAGCTTGTAATAACTATTTTTTTTTTATTCTTACTATATTGTGTCGAATAAAAATTAGCATTAAAAACCTAGTTTTAATTATTAAATATCTACATAGTTTTCATAAAATATACATGTGGGTTTTTTTTAAATTTATTTTTATACTATTTTTTTTTTTACATATATAGGTTTATATTATATAAATAGACTCATCTCATTTTCACTCAAAATTTCTTATTTTTGAGTTATGTACAAAATCGCGGGGAGTTTTGATCATTGCAAAACTTTTCAATTTCCGCTTTAATGGAATTTTTTTTAATAAATTTTTAAATAAAAAAATTACTTTTTTACTATCAGTATTTTTTTAATTTTAAAAACCGAATATTTTTAAACTTTTTAATTATTTGATACTGTGCCGTGCTGGAAGTTAATTATTATAATTATTGAATATAATTTAGCACTGGCTGTGGCGTTTGACCCAAGAACCACTTTTGCAATGAAGTATTGTGAGAATCATGGTAGTGTTACAATGACTAACCTAAGGACAGAAATATTACGAAATAAATATAATATTTAGACTCAGCTACCCACATTAGAAAACATTTCACAAAAACATCCATTTTTCAAAAACATTTTATTGGATGCTATTTTATTTGCAGCAGTTGTTCTTTCGTAAACTGAAAGTAAATAAATGAAATATGAAATACTAAACAAAGAAAGCAAAATAGTAGCAATAGTTTTAATATTATAATGCTATTGCTATTTGGTTGAAAATCGACAACTAACTCAGTGCGGTGCAGCGAAGCAGCAACAACTGATTCGTCGAATTTAAATGACATAAACTGAACAATTTGTAGTATGAAGGAATAAGTAGGAAAGGGAAAGCTGCCAGGCACCAGTAAGATGGTTTATAAGCTATTAAATAAAAATCATGAAGTTAAAATATAAGTTGAATAACAAACTACAATGAAATAAAGAACGGAAATATTTACAGAGCTATGCCCAATATTTACACGAAAATCTAATAAATCCAGTATTTCAAATAAAATACTATCTTGATTGAGTTATTTAAGTCCAAAGTGACTTGAATAAATAATTTAGAATAAGATTGAAAAAAAAAACGCACACACAATTGGTTATACTATAGCCTACGTCACAGATCGTGTTATTCTTACTAAATTTAACTCGTAAACAGCATTTTCTGCGAACCTGATTTCTAGCAACAAGTAAAAGCATCAAACGAAGTGTCTTGTTATAAGTCGCTACTCGCCAGGTTGGAATTGTATTAGTCTAGTTCCTTTGGAAATAATTTATATTGTTGATTTACCGAAGTTTATGAATTTAGTAAGCATATTTAAAACTCAGTTTATTAATTAAACTAAAAGGTAAATGTTATTCCTAGTAAGTGAAAGTAGTTGTGCTTTTTTCATATTATACCCAATTAGAATTAAGTTAACATGAAGAATTAAAGTTTGTTTAAATTTGAATCGAAATAACAACGGAGTTCTAACAATGATAAATAAATAATGATACATTGATAAATGAAACATTTTATCAAATAGAAATGGTTTTTCATCCAGACTGTGGAAAAATTGTTTGCTTTAAGTTATATAAATCCGAATCCTGGAGAAATAAGAGTAAATGAATGAATAAAAAATAACTTTGGATTAGCTTTAAGAAATTACGCCGTTTGTAATTACGATGTTTTATGCAATGGCTGGCTTTTGACATCCATTGAATATTACATTAATTATTCCTCCTTTTTTTTTTCATAAAAACCACTCAGAACGAATTTTCTCCATCTATTTGGCGCAATGCCGAACAGTGCGATCATCAATGTTACTTATTCCCAAGAGGAATTAAGCAACCGCTTCACGCTCAGGAGAAAACTCCATTCCACATCATCGTGGTTGGGTTTTCTGCGAAGTTCGGTGAGTGAACTCGCTAATCATACTATAGAAATGATCCTATGAAGTATGATCTTGATTATTTCAAGAATTTCAAAATATATATACACTCTATTATGTAAATTATACTGGTATTTATACTTTCAAAATTTTTAAGATTTGTTTATATTAAGTTACCGAAAAATTGGCAATCGATTAGAAGCAACACCGTATCTCTTATCAAATTTCCAATTAGAATTATGATCGATGAGGAATAGTCCTCCTAAGTAACAATAGGTAATGATATTATAATCTTATATCAGACGCTCACGATTCGGCCGCAATATTAAACATTTGGGCAGAGATAAAGTAACGCCTACTTTCATTTGAATCGTAAGTCATCAATATGAATAGATATCTTCTGGAACACCGAATCTCTTACAAATTTCCAATCAGAATTATGATCGATGATGAATTGTCCTCCTAAGTAAAGCAATAGCTATACTAGGCGTTTACGATTAGGCCGCAACATAGAAAATTTGGGCAGACATTGAAAAGTAACGCCTACTTTCAACTGAACCGTAAGTCATCATTATGAAAAGATATCTTCTAGAAAACGAGGCGTTAAGTTAACACTTTGAGGGCAGGAAATTTAATTAAAAAAAAAAAACAGAATTGTCAATATTATTTTAGCTTAGCTTTAATTAAACAATTTATTTAAATGGATTTTTGATTTCAAATTATGTTTATATTTATATGCTTATATTTATATGTGTAAATTTAGTTTCGATATTCAAATGTTTATTTACCCAAGCAAAGTGCTTGTAATTTTGTATTAGCAACCACATCGACTGCTAAATTCAAAATGTTATCACTTTAAACTTATGTAAATTTCTAGATGTATGGGATAGGGGCCGCTGCGCGGCCCAGGTGCCCAATTTTTTATAAATAAAGTAAAGTAAAGTAAATGGATTTTTGAGTTATTTTATTTATTTTGTGGTTAGTATTGAAAACCACAGCCCTTCAGAGAGATAATCGAATTTCATTTTACTGCAAAGTTTTACCGAGTATGAATTATTGAAATTTCAAAAAATGAACAATTTAAAAAGGCTTTTTGTGACAATTGTAATTTTATAGCACCTCTGTAAGCCATATCGGTAGCAACGGCTCTCATTAATTCATCGGATCTGACAGGACTCAAAAGAGATAAAAATAATGACATGGCAAGGCATTTTAGGGCGTCGGCCGAAAATCGTTAATAAAAGGATACTTCGTTCCGATCATGGGGGGGGGGAATGTTAAAACTTATTAAAACCATCATATTTGATCCATACAATATGAATTTATAAATTTCTAATCACATTTGTTTGCACATTAATCAGTGGCGTAGCGAGCTTAACNCAGCAATTTTTTGTTTTGCGGACCATTTGGCGCCCCTTTGTGAGTAGCGCCCGGGGCATGATGACCCCCCTTGCCCACCCCTCACTACGCCACTGACATTAATCTATATTTATTCAAAAACCTCTGCATTCTATTTTTTTAATGATCTTTCTTCTGCGCGTTCGATGTATTTCGGCGAGATAAAGTCCTGTCCAATCAAATTATAGAAATCTTTGTTTACATTTACGTCGCCCTTTCTACCAAACTAGAGATTGAAAAAATTTTCCGATAGGAGCTCAATCTTTCAATACCAAAATGAATTTTCTCCAACATGGCGGTGCAACGACCCATCTTGTTACGAATGGATAGTTGACGGAATGTAAACATGCATGAATGGTGTTTTCAATATAAATATAAACAACAGCAATCTCGAGCTCTTGACCTGCTCTACTTCTGGTTAGAAAGTTTATAGCTGCTTACTACAGCTTATTCTGCGAAGGGATATTTTCAAGCAGATAATTTTGTTTTTAATAAAACAAATAAATAATATAGTTTCTGATCTCAAATCTGCCGTATTTCATATTTGTTTTAGTAATTTATTGGTGTATTTATAAAAATAAGAGAGAGAGACATGGTTGATAGATTTAGAAAGAACACGCTTTGTGGCTGTACCGATTTATCCTCCTTTTACTTGTTTATTGCTGTTTGTTCTTGTTGGAAGTCGTGCACCATCATAGGTCATCATATTGTCCAAGCAACGAGATCAAGTTCATTTTACAAATTATTATTTGGATTTAAATTTTGAAGTTGGTATATTCTTGACAAGGTAAGAAACGTTTTATAACAATTCCTGCTTTTCAAATGACGATTTTTACTACTTGAAATGACAAGTCTTCACATGAAGATTCTTGTTTCAAACGCAAATATATAATCAGGTAACAAATACACATATACAAGCTTCTTTTACGTAAATTTGTGATTTAAATAGTATATATTGTTTCCTTTGAAATTATCCAGTACCTTAAAATAAAAAACAAATTCTTGCAAATTTCTTAAATTAATCTTTTTTATTAAAATAGGCCAGTATAACAGTAAGCTATCAATACTGGCAATATAAAAACTTAGAAGATGTTGAAGTCAGTTGCATTGACACTGGTCGGTTATAGAAAAGCCTTGAACTTGAAAGAACTTGGAACCTCACTTTTTGTTTCCCTTGATATCTATAACCACTAAAACATGCATAACAAAATTAATTAAAGCATTATATTTCATACTAAAACTATAATTTTTTTTGGAAAAAAGAAAAGAATAAAACTTTATTACAATAGCGTTTCCCGTTTCCTCAAGGTATTAGAAGGCATTAACTATTAGTAGTACATAATCGCCGCTTTGCAGATTAGCTATCACTAAAGACAACTTTTATCAGCTATTATGAAGAAAAAATATATTATTTTACTCCCCATCTCATGTATACTGCATATCTATTTACAAAACATGTTTACTTAAGGTAAATATTGGACCGTTCCAGAGAAATCATGAAGAGGAAGAAAAGATCTTTCCTACATTGATTTGAACTTTTTTAGCCTAATGTTTATAATTTAAAGCTATATTTCAAACACTAAATTGATCAAAGAAATGTTTTATTGTAATTTCATTAAAAATATGATAAAAATTAAAGCAAAAAAAAATAATAATAATATATATATATCGAAACTGTGCCTCCTGTCTCAAAGAAAGAAAGAAAATACTCCATGAGCAACACAAATGAATATTGGTTATCAAAATGGGCTACAGGTGGCGTAGAGCAGAACTCTCTAACTGTTTTAACAATTCGCATGCTTTCACCATTAGCGTGTAAACAGTAATATAAGAAGGAAGTACTACGTTAGTTTCTGTCTTGATTTTTCAAATAGATTAAAAAAAATTAAGATCGGAAACTATATAGAATTGAACACTACATTAAGCATAGTTCTAAAAAAGTGTCGTGGAAATTTTAAAAAATATTTTTGGCAAAAATTTCAAGAAAGGGGAAAATATCGTAGCTCGTTCTTAGGAGGAGAGGGAAAAAGTGAGGGTCTAGACATGGAACCGGTGATTAGTCCTGATGGCGTATTCAAGGGTTGCGGTCGCGAATATTGGATGAAATTTTTTTTTCGCATGTGGAAATCACATGCTAACGAGAACCGGTTGACAAATTATTCGGTCGTAAATATTCCCGTCCAATCTGGTTTTCAATCGCATGCGGCAAAAATTATAGCAAGGAGAATGGTTCATGAGGAGTCACTGAATACTCTTATGGGAACTGATTCGTAAAGAAATAAGCAGCCGGAGACGTTTATTTATGTTTAATTCCACTGTTATTGTTTTGGTTTCCTATTAAGAAAGAATAATATGATATTAATCATTAAATCGAATATTTTTTTCTTACAAATTTTAATATTTTAAAAATTATAAAGAAATAGTGTTTATCTCTTGATAAAAACGCAACTTTTTGTCTTTTTCTCCTCAAAATTTTGTGTTAGTGAGTTCTTATACTTGATTTGCATTAAACTGGGAACAGATTTCAAAACTTACGGTAATTTCTATGCAAGGAAAATATTTACTTTATAGAATAAGATCTTTGTTTATACGTTATAAATAACTAATTTCAACACCGGATTTATAGGACAAATATGTATTGCACAGTCATTTTGTCCATCATGCTATGTCTGTGTATATATCAAGGTTGGATTTTACGAGAGATTTGCCAAGGAGGTCCCATCCCAAAAAAATGAAGAGGTTTTTTCAGATTGGGCCCACTTAAATAAACTTATCTTTATACAAAGTGCTTTTTTTTAATTTTTAAATTTTGTCATTTCCAATCAATTTTCTTTGCAATTATCAAGCCAGGTTGTTCTTTGAACTTAGCAACTTTTTGTACTATAATTTTGACTTGTTTTTATGGGAAGAAAAGCATATGATTGACGTATATAAGACGCATTTACATGATTGAAAAAAGCAAATTAATAAATTTTAATACATTAATTATTTTTATACATTATTTATTTTTATACATTACTTATATCATTGATATGCATACACATTTCACTTATTGCATAATCTATTTGGATATAAACCCTTCAGCTAAAGTACATCAACGGATGTATATGATATATTTAGTCTAAGAATGCAATAATAAGCTTTTCAATTAATAAGAAATATATCTAGAGTGCCTATTTTTGGAAGAAAAAAAAAGAAGACCAAAATGTTTCCAGTTTATTTTAAGATTTCTATTATAACATGTTATCTATCTACTGTAACTTTTGAAGAAAAAAAAATCTATGTTTAATTTTAAGGTTTGAGTGTTGAATCCATAATTTAGCAGAAAACTATAATTTAGAATAAAAGTTGAGAACATTTAAAATTTAATTGCTCATTTTTTCACTGTTTCATGTATAACAGCTGGATTAGAAAGAATATTTTTAAATAGTTCAGTTCATACTGTGAAATCGCTTAAGGACTGAAAAGCAGGAAAAATTCCTCTTATGTTTTAATAAAAAATAAAATAATAAAGAAAGACATTCTGATATAAGCTCTCAGTTCAATAAAATTGTCATGACACTTGAAATTAAGTTTATATTTTACATTTTTATTAATAACAACAATGTAGTTTATTTAATATTAATCCATAATCTTATTTTTGTTTGCTATTATTTTATTTGGTAAAAATTGTGTTTAGTTACAAAATAAAGATTAAATTATATTGTGAACATATAATAATAAAATTGTTAATTACTAGAATGTGATATATTGGATTATAGATATATATTGGATTATAGATATATTGGATATATTGTGATATATTGGATTATAGATATATTGTGATATATTGGATTATAGATATATTGGATATATTGTGATATATTGCATTATAGATATATTGGATATATTGTGATATATTGGATTATAGATATATTGGATTATATACACATTATAGATATTGGTCATTCACTTACACATAATGATCAATTAAATTTAATGAACCTTTTAATTAAGCCTTAAATTATGAATGCTTAGAAAACAAATATTTAAAATTGATTGTCATTTTTTTTTATTGCACATTTTAAGAAATTAAAAAAAAAACACATATGAAATATGAATGAACATATCATGTGCAACAAATAAATATTTCATTTCACGAATGTATACAATACTTCAAGAAACTCCTTTCATTATCTTTTAAAGCAAATTATTTACTTATTTATAATATGAAACTAATTGCATTACATATTATACTTAACAAATACTCATTTCAGTAACTATCATTATGCAATTCATTTTACATTTAGAAGGCAGAAAAAGGACCGAAATACTCATTCTTCGACAAAATAATTTTTTTATATAAATTCATTTTGTAATAATCGAGTAATATTTTTTCAGGATTGGTTATTCTTATATTTAATGTACACACATAAACAGGAGTGTGTACGTATAATGTATTTGAAAAAACCTACTTATCTCTTGACAAAATTGAGACTCTCAATAAGTATTTTTCACTAAACTTTAATATTGAGAGAAATGCCATGATTTCTATGTTTTCAATTTAATAAAAAAGAAATGCAATTTAGTTTTTAAGTGATATTTTTTGAATAACCCCATGAATAATTAATTATAATTTCTTGTTTCAAAAATAGCTGATTAAATATTATACTAGATTACAGTACAGAGTTAAACGTGCATGGCGCTCCATTTTTTTTAAACATATTATTTAAACTTCACACTAACAATATTTATTGTAAGTACATAACTGATACATTGTCTTTATTTTTCTAGAAAAAATGCTTTTTGAAATTTTTTAACTTTTTGTTGTATTTGAACTTTTTAAAATCTGTCTTATTTTTACCTTATACAGGGAGCTATGGGTCACTTTTTCTCAAAATTCATATTGCTTTATAAAACTATCTTTTTTATAATTATTATGGAATCTATGTTTTTTAAATGTATTAAAATTTTGCAGTTATTATTTTGTGACTTACTTCCAGTATAAATATTTTTATTAGATTGTCCCATCCCTCTCTACTCTGCCTTATAGTTTGTAATTTTATAAATTTACTAAAGCAAATTCTTAAATTATAAATTTTTAAATATTTAAAGATCCTCTCTCTTTTTTTTAACAATTATTTGAAGTAGAAATAAATTTCAATTTTGTATTCTTAATTTCTTTTATAGTTTTATTTCATTGAAAAACTCTTATCTTTTCAAATACTTAGATAGATTTAATTAAATCTTTATACAGTGAAATTACTCCTTTATTTTTCATGTCATTTAAAAAATTTTGTTTTTGTTTTAATAATTTGTAACTTTTTTTTATTAAGTTTAACCTTTTTTTGTTTAAATTTTAAAACCTTAACAGTACATAAAGTCCAAATTATAATGTACAAATTTGAGAACAGGCAATAAAGACAAACAATTCATTGCTTAAAAAAAAATTAAAAAAAAAAAAAAGCTTGAACTTTAATTTTGTTATTGAATAAAAACATTTTTTATTTATTTAGTTAATCAAAATTGTATTTGTTTTTTAAATTAGTTAAAATTAAATTTTAATAACTGCATTTTTTTTTCAAATTAAACTTACTGCTGAAATTTTACAAAAAAAAAATCAGATTGTATTTTTATATAAATAATTGATAACCTACATTAGAAAACAGCATTGACATTTAAAGTACCTTATTCTATCTTTAAAATGTCTTCTTTAAAACAACTTTACCACTATAGAGCTGCCTGCAGATATTTCATTATTTATAGTGGTCTACATTTAAATGTGTATATACTCGTAATTTTAGAGTTATAATGTTATAGCAGTAAAACTTTCTTTATAAATTATTAGAGCTCCTAACTGTAATAAAGAGGTTTTTTTTCCCCAATAAATTTTGCTTTCCATTTACTATATGCTAAATACTAGAAAATCAATGCCTATTGCTTGACTTTAAACATTGCATGCCATGAGCTATTGAAGGTGTCAATAATAATGTATGTACTATTATGTAAAAGTTATATTTGAAGTTTTTCATAAGATGGTTTAATCCATAGTTAAAACTGATGTAATTTGCCATTCCTGGTGAAATTCTAAATTTCACTTTCAAAAAAAAATTTTTTTTTTTTAGACATTTACTTTCATTATCTTTCTTTTAATGTGATTAAAATTTTTCTTTTTACTCTTAGTTAAAAGATGGCTATTGCAAGACCTCTTGGTATGGAATTTGATCATAGCTGGCCTGAGAGTGCAGAGTGTCTTACTTTAGATTTTGGTCCTTTTGAAACTGCACATCGTTGGAGAAGAATGCCTGAATGTGATGAATTTGTTGGAGCAAGGTAATTGAACTTCTTGTGAAACCACTTTTCAAGATTTAACTACAATAACGAATGCCCAAAATGGGGGTCAAAAGTGCTACTCCATCTTGGGCACCCATAATTGTAGCCCCTTTCTTAAATTGTCTTGATTCCCTTCTGAGGACAAAAATTATGTTTCGTTTCTAAATGTCATTAATTTCAAATTGATACAAATTAGGTTTATGGCATGTTATATTAAATCTACTGAACTGGCTGATTCATAAACTAAGTACAAAAGTTATCTTTTTAAATTTAATGCCATAATTAGTTATATTATTTTTTTTTCTTACTAACTATAAATAGCTATATATATAACTACAATATATACCAAAAAAAATAATAGAACACCAGAGCTTTTATTGTGTGTGTTCATACTATATTTGATTTAAAGAATTTGAATGAAGCTGGATATTTTTTTAAACTATTTATTTTTTTATTGAATTGTAATTTTTGTATCAAATATAAATTTTTTGCCTATAATTTTTAGTTTTATAGTTTTAATTAAATTATTCCATTTGTTTGTGAAAATTTCTGATACGCACTTGTAAAACTATGCTACAAAGGCAAAATTCTACTAAATACAAAAGAAATATAATGCATGATTTTTAAAAGACAATTTAATATTTTCCTGGCTACACCTTTTTTTTTTTACCACATCCTTAAATACTAAATATCTGAAAATATCATCAAAATAAATAGCTTAAATCAGCGCTCTAATTAATCTGAAATATAATTACTTTAGAACAGTTATTTGTAGTTAAGTTGCAAGTCTTTAATGTTTTACTGTTACTAAAATGTTAGAGAAAAAATATATTGAGTGGATAAATTAAATGAGTTACGGATATAGACTGTTCTAAGTTATTTGTCTTGTGGCTTACTAGATAAGTTATTCCTAGTGTTTTATAAGATTTTTCCATTATATGAAATATTTCTTTATGATATTCTGTAAAGACATTTTTGGACAAAAAATAGCCATAATATTTATATGACTCTGTATATCTATATATTTAGTAATTCTCAATGAGAATTATTGAGCACTTAATTTAGTTTGGTATTAGTCAAATATTTTTGCTCTTTATGCAATAACTCCTCTGAATTGATTAGATTATTTTATAAGCTGCGAATCTTTATATCTTCATGTTGTGATTAAAATCGGCTTAGATTGTCTGAATCCACCATGTGGCTTAAAAATATATTAAATACAAAGTAATATAATGCCAGTTGCCCATATTTTATTTTTTACAATGCAATAGCAGTAGCAGAATGTTAATATTTTTTTATTGAAATTTTATTACATTTTGAAGTTGTGCTTTTAATATTTACAATTGTTATGCACAGTCAACAAGTGTGAGAATGTTTTAAAAAATAAAATAAATATTGAATGTCACTCTAATTAAAAATCTTCCATAAAAATTGAGTTTTTTTTACTGAAATTAAATCTTGTTTTAAACAATGTAAAAATAAAAAAAAAGTCGAATGTTTGATAACTTTTTATAGTACTGAACTGGCTATCTATCTTTTAACTTTTTTCATTCGCACTTCTCATAATGTTATAATGTTTTTCTAAATTATTATTCTTATTTTTCATTTTGATATGTTTTTTTTTTTTTTTTTTTTTTTTTTTTTTTTTTTTTTTTTTTTTTTTTTGTTTAGAGTAGAAAAATGTTGAGGAGAATTTATTCAAATTTTTGTCAGTCATGTGCATTGTATCATGATGTTGAACTTTTATTATTAAATTGAATAGACTTTTAAAGATTTAAATCATGTTATTACTTTGCAAAATAAATTAAATTATAAGCTTATTTCAATCTTGAATTAAAGATTTTTACTATTTACTTTTTTAAAATGTTAGGACATCTGAGTTTACTAATTTTTTATTTTAGTATTTTTTAACTCTTTCAATTACTGTTTACCATAAATGTCACACAAAATTATCAGAACAACATAGTAGTTGTGCCAGAATTCCTATTAAGTTTCTCAATAATAGGAGCATAGCCCGAATTAACATGTACGTTTTGTTAATTCTTACCGAAATAGTCTTAATTTTTTTATAAAAAGTGTGATACTTTTTCTTGGCTATAGGTTATATGCCTTCCCCCTATCTGTATTTAAAAATAATAATAATACTTATTATTTTATTATTTTTGCTTTACTTAACCTAATTCAACTTTCAAGTCTTGTAGTGGGCTGACAGGGCATGTAGAATCCACTATAAATAGCATGTCAAAAATAATTAAGGAATTAATGATATAACTGTTGACATTAAGTAATCAGTTGACAGTTGTAAAATGGATTTGATTTGGTCTTTATCTGAAAGAAATTTTCTTATATTTTAGGAGAAGTAAGCATACAGTGATAGCCTACAAGGATGCAGTGTTTGTTTTTGGTGGTGATAATGGGTATATTTTATTTTGATAATTATTTCCATATTATTTTTTTTATTTTAAATAATTGTTAATGTAAAGCATTATTTTTTATTAATATTTAGTTACTTTTACCAAAAAATATTTTATTGATAATTCTTTAAATATTTCAGTGCTATTTGTAATAATTTATTTTACCAATTACAATAATATGACTAATAAATTTTTCTTTTCAGAAAACATATGTTAAATGATTTACTTAGGTTCGATGTTAAAGACAATTCTTGGGGAAGGTTAGTATATTATGTACTATATTATAAACAGTTTTACTCAGTCATAATTTAATTTACTAATGAGCAAATTTTTTTTTACATAAATAATAAATGTATATGTTATTCAAGGTCTTTTTTTATTTAATTTTGTTTTCACTGATATTTACATTAATCCATTTTATTTTATATGTATAGATTTGAATTATTTGTAGCTTCAGTTTAAATATCAGTTAAATGAAAATAGTAGTTGCATTTAAATTTTTGTGTATAATATATTATTTCTTTTATATAATATTTGTAGCCAGTCATGTGGCAAGTATGCCTGATACCAATTATTTCTTGATTTGTCATCAAAATTCTATTAAGCACTTCACAATGATTTTCTGTGTTACTTTTATATTTTAATATTTGTGTGTGTCATCTGTAACAAAACCTGGTCTGAGAAATAGTGATAAGAGCCACACATATGTCAATATGTATTGCCACTATCAATATTTCTCAACCTTGTTTATTAATTATTTTCTTCACCTTTGCATAATAATATCACTTTTATTTAATTTCTTATCAAGCAGATATATTCTATAAGTTATGTCAAAATAAGCAAGACATTTATAATATTAAGCATATTTTTGTTGTTGTCAGAAATAAAGTATTTTTAAAATAATTTTAATATGCTATGAGAAAAATCCAAATTGCACCCTTGTAAGACTAGCATTATAACTTTATTAAAACCTCATTGTTGAGTTTAGGGATAATAAAGTTAAAGACGTTATGAAATTGAATCATAGTTAAATAACATGAATTGTTTAAAACGAATAATAAATGCAACATTAGTGACTAACTGAAAAAATGTTTGAAAGAACAGTTAGCGCAAAATGTACCTCTATTAGTTGAGAACTTAGTTACTTATTTTAGATACTTTAAACATCTTCAAAAACAACTTAATATATAAAAGCTTATAGTCCTTTAAGGTTACATTTAATTCAGTACTTGTAACTTTACAAGGAAGTTTGAAAATAAATCACTTTAGTACCCGCATCTATTACCACAATTAATTAAGTATTGCTGATGTGAAGAATAGTTTGGAATTTTTAACCCCCTCCCCCTATCAACAGACAAGCGTGTTTTATTCTTTGCTGGGTGCAATATGCTTTGGTCCATATTTTTTAAAAGCTGTTTTGTTAAACATTTGTAACCCTCCACATCAAACTTGGAATCAATGCCTGAAAGGCATAAAATTTTTCATTCAAAAATTTTTAAACTCTAATTCTTACATTCTTAAAGAGAGTGTACTTATCTTGAATAACGGCATTTTCTCTCAAGGGTTCTTCGCAATTGTTGTTGATATTATCAAAACGTTATAAGTTCTCTTCACGCTCTAGGTTTTTTGTATCATAATAGAAAGCTTTGAAAGTTCAGTTATTTCTTTACTTTTCCTTCAGCTATATTTTAAGTATGCAATGTTTTCATTGTCAGAAGGAAAAATATTGTTTTCAATTGCAGTATTTGTTAGGATACAATTTAAGAAGCATTTAACCACCAAATCTGATTCCAAGACTCTCCAGGCTGATTTACACTGTTCCATTGCATCAGCCATAGTGATCTTTTTGTCTAATTCTGAATCATTTGCTCAAATTATCCATTCATGCAATGACTGGCTAAAATTATGGTTACCGATGATGTTATTAAGTTGTCTTTAAGTCAAGATATTTTTTTAAACCTAAAATGTAGGTTTTATCTAATGTAATTGTATTTTATGTTATTGCATTGATTTTAATTTTTGACTTATATTTTATTTGGCAGGGCTTTCACAACTGGTGCTCCACCTGCACCCCGTTACCATCATTCTGCTGTTATACATGAAAATAGCATGTTTGTTTTTGGTATGCTCTCTTGTGTTTGATTCTGTAATTTTATTAATAATTTTAAATTCTATTATCTACATTGATGCTTTTATTTCTGCTTTTTCATATCAATGTTTCTTAAATTATTGTCATTGCAGGTGGTTATACTGGGGATATTCATTCGAATTCAAATTTAACTAACAAAAACGATTTGTTTGAATATAAATTCACATCTGGTCAATGGGTTGAGTGGAAATTTGAAGGAAAGTAAGTCATTAAGAGTTTTCATTTCCCAAAATTCTAGAAATCTTCCTTTTTTTTGTAATACATTTATTTGAATTAAATGTATTTTTTTAAAATAAAAGTTATTTTGTATACCTTTGAATTATGGAGAAAAGTGTGCTTGGTAATAGTATGTTAAAGATGGTTACTTATTTGTAAATTTTTTTATTGAACTTTAAGTTCATTAAAAGTATTAAGCACTCACATAATAGCCGGCGATCATGGAAGTTTAGGTTCCACAATTTTGAGACCAACTGCTGGATGGTTGCAGTAGGATCAGCATTGGGCACAGGTGACCTTTACTTCCCAGACAGGCTAATATTCATTGATCTAAAGCTGGGTCAACTTCTAATAATAGAAATTGAGTTCAGATATTTCACACTGTTTAAAGTACTGTGTCATCACAGCCAGAATTCGCCATTGTGAGTTAAGTATGTACATACTTAAATTAAACATTTTCTGAGAAGGAAATTTTAAAAATAAACTTTAAAAAAAATACTTATATTATTTTTTTAACTATAAACTATTTACTATATTTAAGCCTTTTTCTTCTTCTTTTTTTTTGAAAAATGTTTAAACAAAATTAATGAAGTTTCTAAGAACTTTAAATTATCTTTCTCACACTAATGTAAAATTATTATTGAAGTACAATCCAGCTAAGAGAAAACTGACGCGTACGAAAACATAATAATTTTTTTGACACTATATAGTTTTTTAAGTATACATTTATTAAGTATATATATAAAGAATATGTATAATAAGAATATATATAATAAGTATATATATATATTAAGATATTATTTAGTATTTCAGAGTTTATTGATAAAAATAGGCCCGAATAGCCTGGTCGGTAGGGCGCTGGGCCCATGTCAGAGAGTTCATGAGTTCGAACCCCGCCTGCCGAAGATTCCCCATGTAGTAAAGTGACTGATGCCCATTAAATCTGTCGTGTCGCAAAAGTCCTCCATGTTCCTATAACAAATCAAAACCTCTGGGGGTACTGAATTGGAGATCGATCGTTTTCTGATACAGGTCAAAATTACGATCTGTGTATGAATGAATGGGTGCACCCTATAAACAGGTGTGACGTACGGTGTGGCAGAACTCGAATTCTTGTCCATAGATGGCGCCCCAGAAGCAGAAAGTGCCTAAAACTGTGACGTACGTCGCAGAACAAACATAGTCCTGCAGAACAATTTGTATATTGAATAAGTGACAACGTTTTCCTTCGAAAGATTTTTATTTTAATGTTCGGACCTTCATATCATAGGCATTTCATTAATAATTCATCATCGTCATTAACAAAATTTTGTACTTCAAAAGTGATTGAAAAAGGAACAAATCAAGAATGTTTACCTTGGTTTAAAAAATAATGTAGTGTTTCTATGTATGATCCTGTATTTTAATAAAGGAAAATATAGTATTTTAACGTAAAGTTGACCTTTTTTCGCTGTGAAATGCTTGCAGAACATTTGCATAAATTAATAAGTCCTGTTGCAGAACATTTGAAAATATTCTGCTTATGGGGATGGCGCCTTTGGAAAACAAGAGCAATCGCACCCCCTCTGCATAAACAGGCATACGTCAACAACAACATTGATGAAAATAGAAAAAAAAAGGTCTTAATAATTCTAATTACTTCTGTAATTAATCTATTTTAATAATCTTGGTTCTATTTTTCCCCATTTGCTCTATTTAAATATCTAGAAAAATTTTTATTTTATTGAATAACTTGCTTTGACATTATCATCTTTATTTTATAGGAGACCTGTTCCTAGATCTGCTCATGGAGCAGCTGTTTACGATAATAAGCTGTGGATTTTTGCTGGTTATGATGGTAATGCCAGACTTAATGATATGTGGACCATATCTTTAATAGGAGATCCAAAAGTTTGGGAAGAAGTAAGTTTTATACTTTAGAACGTTTAAGACTTATGGTTGATTTGTATATTTTATCTCTGCATGATGTGTCTACAGGTGCCACAGTCAGGAGACTGCCCGCCGACGTGTTGTAATTTTCCTGTAGCTGTTGCTAGAGATAGTATGTTTGTTTTCTCAGGTCAAAGTGGTGCAAAAATTACTAATAGCCTTTTCCAATTCCATTTTAAGGAACGATAGTAAGATATTTTATTTATTTTTTTAATATAATTTTTATTTTGCCTGTTAGCATGTGATGTTAAATTTTATTTGTGAATTATTTCCCAAATCATTAATCTTTGCAGTTAAGCTTTTTAATTTTACGCATAATTTTAAACAAAATAATAATTTAAACTCTCATAATTGGTAAAACTAACATTGAGCATGAAAAAACTAAAAGAAGAAAACACACAAAAATAGTTAAACTTTGTCTGTATGAATTCTGCAGATGCAAATCTTCTGAGAATACACAAAAATTTTTATTTTTTGTAAAATGAATCTGCAACATTCATTTCAAAGTTTTTTATAAAATGAATCAGCCACATTCAACAGTTTTTAGTAAAATGAACCATACCCCAAAATGCCATTGTAAGCTGCTAATGCGCTTCCCTATTATAAATTTTTCAAAAGCCCATGAAGAAATAGGTCATAATTGTATTGTATTGATTGACCTTTATATATTTTTCATTGTTATGATTGGAAATTTTCAAAATTACATAATAATCAGAAAGGTAGAAGACTTAAAATGTTCATAGTTTCTTTATTTTTTTAAAAAAAGGGAATTTTATTAAATATGGAATAAAATACTTTTGTTTTAATTTTTATTATCTGCCCCTGAGTAAAAAACCATTGGTTTTACATCTTGTTGTCTGAAACATAGTACTATTGATTTTTATTAATGCTGTAAATAAATGATGAATATTAACTTTTCCTACAGTTGGACAAGAATATCAACAGAACATATTTTACGAGGAGCACCTCCACCACCGACTAGACGCTATGGTCATACCATGGTAGCCTTTGATCGCCATTTGTATGTGTTTGGAGGTGCAGCCGATAGCACTTTACCCAACGATTTGCATTGGTTAGTATTTTGTGACAAATATTTTATTGTTTTCTAAACATGTTATGCATATATCATATTGTGGACTTTGGAGGCTTAAAGGGAAAGCATGTTGAATAAGATAAATAACGTTTTAATAAATTTAATATAATCAGCTTTTGCTTTAGAATGTAAAATATACGAAATAAATCTTATCAAATATATCTTAACAAATTTTATTTTTATTCAAATGAACTAACTCACAAAATTATTTAATTGATATTTTCTCTGTATTTTATTACATAATATTATTTTTTTCCTGTTTTCTTTTATTTGAACAGAAAAACTGTATTTTATGCTTATTTTTTTTAATGATAATAAAAATTATTGGTTGCACCCATAAATTTAATATTCTTGATTCAAATGTTAAAATTCTAAATATGATATTGGTAATGATGTGTGTATTTAAATACTGTTACACTATTCTTTTCAATGTATATTTTAGGTGCGGAAGGAAAACTAAAACTTAATAACTACTATCCATAATGTTTCTTAAAATGTTTTAGTTGCTACATTAAAGTACCTCTAATGGTAGTAATTTAATGTAGCAGTTGCTACTTTAGTTGTAATTTAGTTGCTACTTTACCTTAGGAGAAACTTTTCATTGCAAATTAGTTTTCACTTCCGTAAGTAATTTGAAATATAAAAAAAGTGAGTTAGACAAATCTAGAGTAAGCCATCAAGTTTGAAATACTAACTCAAAATATCAAAATGAAAACAAATTAGGAGAAGACAACTTAGGATTATGCAATGGAGAAGTTCTCTTTCAATAATTTGTTTAAATTTTGATATTTTTAAATTTTGTTTTCAGCAATTGTTTCATGGCTCATTCTATGTGTACTTGAATTCACTTTTATTTTAAATTACTTATAGAGGTAAAACAGAACTTGCAATGAAAAGTTTCTCCCGCAGCATAGTTTCCTCTTAATAACTTTTTAGATTCTAAGTAACATTTATGAAAAAGTAATGTAACTTTCTCTAGAAAGTAAAGGATTTTAGTCTCACTTAACATCAGAACATTAATTTATTTTACCAAGTTTTTAAATTGTAGTGGATGAAGGTATTAAGTAACTATCTTTGTTGCTCATTTACCCAAAATCACTTAAATTTTGCTTCAAACCTTCATCCACCTAGCTTTTTATGTAGGATTCTATGTTTTATATTCTTAACAAGTAATTCTGAAAACGATTTTTTTTTTCTTTAGTTTTGACTTAGATTCACAAATGTGGTCTGTCATTCAACCTTCTAATGACAGTGAGGTAATAAGTTTTGATCGAACTTTTAAAACTTTTAGAAAATCAGAATGAATTATAAATTGAAATATAATTATAAATTTATTGATTACAGATACCATCTGGGAGGTTATTTCATGCTGCTGCTGTGATAGGGGATGCTATGTACATATTCGGTGGAACTATCGATAATAATGTTAGAAGTGGCGAGATTTACAGATTTCAATTTTCTTGCTATCCAAAATGTACTCTACATGAGGATTTTGGACGCTTATTGGAGAGTCAGCAATTTTGTGATGTTGAGTTTTTAGTGGGAAGAGTATGATTTGTTTATTTGCTTATTAATTTGTGTAAATTTAATTGCATCGAGGAACAATAAATTGAAGATTAGTATATTGGCCACTCTTTTTTTTCAAACAGCTTGTCTCTTACGCGGCCAGCCAGTAATTAAATTCTAGCTCTTCTAATGATTTAATTTCCTGTTCTCTTGCGTGCATTGAAAAGTAAAATATTTTACCTTTTTATTATTGCTTATTTTATGTGTGGTATTATTGAAAAACCAGCACCAGTAGTCCATGTTCTAAATTGTTGAAACCTCTGTCATTTATAAAAAGTTTAAATACAGTAAACTCGAGTTTACTGTATTTAAAGTGGGCCATGAAGAGACGGTAAACGAATTTGCGGATAATCCAAAACGCTTAAAGAAAGACACCCATCGTCAATTTCTTTAATATAAATGATAAATTTCAATATCTGTTTTTAGCAGTTTTCTTCGCATTTTCTTCATATTCCTGTTTTTTTTATTTCTATATGAAAAAACCTGCTAACTTCTTCTGTTTTTTGGTATTTGAGAACAGGAGGCTAATATAAATCAGGCACAAAGAGACTTTTAACTCCGGAGGTCATAGGGTTTTGTAAAAAGAAAGCACAAAACAATGTTCGAAACACATAAATTAGTTCTTATAAAGAGTTACTGCACATACACGATTTTTAGAAACTCTTATTAGCAACAAAACTAAAAATATACAACTGACTACAATTCTGAAATCATGCATATGCCCCGTAAGATAGTCAAGACCCTGTTTCATTCTTTTTCTTTTAGGGGTATAAGTGTGCAGGGACAACCCTAATTTGTTAGTGATCAATTTTACAACTGATAAGAGTTCCAAGAATGTTATTACTTGTTAACTAAATAAATGACAGGATAATTCATTCCCATTCATCATATGAAGGCTAAGACTGGAAAAACTGAATTTCTCTACTGTCTATCAATATCATTACTTTGAGGCTAACAATACGATCCAGGAGAGGAAAATGCTTTGGGGGATGCCAAATCTATTCATTGAAATATAAACTTCATTCTGCATTGTCTTGCTCATTATGAATGCCTCACCATTTTCACCCTTTCAATGCACGGTTTTACTTAGGTATTGCACTTGAAAGTGTGATGCTCATATGTAGACCCATTGTTTGATTAATTGTGAAAACCTGGGCAAGGAACGTGAATGTTTGCTAGTATATTGTTTTCAAAGCTTTTAAAATAGTTCTATCTCTATGAAATTATTTTAAATTCTAAATGCTATGTTGTTTATATTTGCAAAAAAAGAGTGAAGCCTGAATAATCCACTTGCAGATAATCTGGAGTTGACTGTATTTAGCATTTGATTTAAACCCTCACACTTTTTCCATTCTTGCTTTAAAAAACGATTTAGAGCTAAATGAAATCGTATAATAAATAAACTTTTATTTTAAAGAAAAATTTATATAGCAATGTGCAGATTGTGTTTTCCTGTAATTTTTTTATTAAAATGAAATTCCATATGATATATGCTTTGGGATATCAAGAATGTTATTAGACCAATTTAGGTTACTGTATGCAGTGTAAATTATTTTTAACTGATTCATTGATTATAGGTGAATTTTTATTCTTTGTGAAGAATTTTTTAATCTGTGCTTTTATATTTGTTTTTTCTTAGAGTTTTACTTTAATTTTTACAGACTTATTTTTAAATATCAAAAAAGCATTATTACCAAATAAAGAATAATGACGCCATATTAAAATTTCAAACTGCATTGCATGAAAAGGTGGCAACTGAACATTTTTAACTACCACATAAATTTCAAAATATGTTTGACTGTTAAAATACTACTGTTTTCTGAACTTATCCTTTGTTTCAGTTAGTTTCATTCTTTTAATACAATTCAAAAATTAATTACGAAGAAAAAAAATTAACAGAAAAGATGTAAATAATAAAAGAATGAAATATTTTATAAAGAGGAATATATAAAAGAAAAATAGCATGAATAGATACGTTTACAAATAAAAAAGGATATTGAAATTTAAAAAAAAAAAAAATTCCTCTCCCTTTTTTTTAATCTTATTTTCAGTGTTTTGCAAAATGAGATTTGATTTGATTAGTCACAATGATTTTATGGTTTAACCCAGTGTTTCCCAAAGTGTGGTACGCGTACCCCCAGGGGTACGGGAACAGTTTAGCGGGGGTACGTGTTCTTATGCGAAATAACTTGCAACAAACGAAAATTTCAAATTTTTTTTTATTTAAAAACAAAGCTAGCCATGCAAATTTACGAAAGCTTACGTACTTTTCTATTGGCTATTTTTTGCAGAGTTTAACAGTTAATAATTAGTAGTGTCAACTGCCAGTTGTGATTTTTAACTTTTGTGCAATTTTTTTATGGTAAAAAATACATTCAATTTAATTAGGGGTACACAACGTAACGAAAAATTTAGAAAGGGTACACAAAAGTCATAAGTTTGGGAAACACTGGTTTAACCTATGTTAGTTCATCTAAAAGTCCCTGTATAACGATACTATTTGTTATTGTTGTGGCTTCTTCAAATTCATAGACTTGTACAATAAAGTTGTCTATTTATCTCTATTTTATCCAAATAAATATATTTAAAATTTTCAATTTGTATTGTTAATACTTCTTGTTCAATAGTTATACTCATTACAATTCTTTTGCTTAATAAAGAAATTAAATGTCTTGTGGCTATTAATCTTTTATTACCTTACATTTATATGCCACTATTTGTTACTGAATTTTGTAGACTACTTTAAATTTTTCTTTCAGAACTCTGAATTAATTTAGCTGTTTATCTCTTTATTAAACTATGATTTGCTTAGTAATATATTTTAGTTTTTCTTTAATTGTGGAATAAGTTGTTTGTTTTTCGGAACATTAATTCATTCATTATTATTTTATTTTTTTAATATTTACAATTCTGAGAATGCTATATTTACTTTAAACTAAAGTTATAAAATTCTATTACCTAACTTTTAAGTAAAGCTATTTTTGAAACTGTTTACTTTGCTTGTTGTGGCATAACTACCATTGCAATTGTTATATATCAATTCACTAGTATATAACACATGTTAACTCAATTCTGTCTTGGGGTATCTTTTAATAAATGAAGGTTGGCATTGTCGTTACTACCTTCCCCACACTTGTCTGTTCAATTATTTTTCTCTTATGAGCAAAATACTGATGTTAGTTTTTTTTAGAGAAACTTGTTTCAAAAAAGCTACTTATTTTATGCTTTTTTTTTCTTCTTTTTTTTAAAAAAAGTTCTTGATTTTCCATTTTTAGATAATTTAAACGTATGAAAAAAAAATTCTTTCAAACTCTATACTTGTTTTACTAAGCTATAGATTTTTTTAAAAAAATTAATGATGTTTCATTTATTCTATAACAATTTCTTGATGCCAAATTATGAACATTAGTTTAAATATCTAAATGTTATTTAATTTTAATATTTAGGATCAGACATCTATTCCTGCTCACATTGCTTTTGTATCAGCTCGATCGTTATGGCTGAGGGATAAGATACGTGCTGCTAGAGAAAACCATAGAGACAAGGTTAGTACAATGGAGATTCCCGAAAAGAAATTTATAAATTTTCTATATCACTTTTTCTTTTTTGATTAAACTAACTTCAGCCGTATAAATTTCATTGATTCCATTAACTTTTAAAATACCGTTATTCTCACAAATTATGATTCAGATAGTTTAAATAAGAATGTTGACCGGTCTAATTAGTAGGGCGCGGGCCCATGTCCAAGAGGTTGTGGGCTCGATCAGTGCTGGCCGAAGACTCCTCGTGTAGTAAATGGTGACCGGGTCACTAAGTCCTCCATGCTCCCATAACAAATTATACTTCTGGTTATGCAGAATTGAAAATTGTGACGAAGTTAGTACAATGAGGATTCCCAAAAAGAGGGATTTATCAGCTTTCTTCATCTTTTTTTGATTAAAATAACTTTATACATATAAATTCCACTGATTCCATTAACTTTTAAAATAGTGTTACTAGTTTTTATATGTTTGATCTACAATTCTCACAAATTATAATTCAGACAATTTAGATAAGAATGTTGAGTTTTTGAAATGACTTGTTTATTTCTATTACTCATTAACATGTTACCAAACATTTTTTTAAAGTGTAAAATTAAAATGCGAATAATGTTGGATGAAATTTGGTAATATTTTTCGGAATGTTATTAAAAAATTTTTTTAAACAATCAAGTACCTTGACGGCTGGATTTACCTGCCTTTATTCATTTTATTTGAGTAATTTTCTCTATCTATTTACAAATTTTAATTATAACAAGCCTGTTTATTTATTTAATTTGGGTGCCGTAATAGCTTAAATTTTATTTTATTTTAAGCTTTCTTTGAGTTATTAAAATGTGTGTGTTTCGTTTATTATTAGATGTTTTAGGATTAATATTACCACCTAGCTTATCAAGTTAATAACGTCTTTAGGAGTTTACCTTCTTTGATAAAGGTGCACAATGCACCCGTGGGTCCTAAGTAACTCTCAAAACCTTTTGATTTGGCCCCTGAACTATTAATTATTAATACAAATATGAAAAAGTCATAAAAACATCTTTTTAAACTGTGCTTTTTCACTAATTGGTCTAGTTCAACCTTCTTGAAATTTTAGAGATTGTAAGCTGTTCCAATCACAACCATCACATTAATTATCTGATACTATATCAGTAATACATTTTTTTTCTCTGCATAACAGTATATAAAAGTTAATGTAATATTGCACTAAAGTATTAAAGAATTTTTTTTTTAATTTTCTGCTTTGATATCTTTTAATTATATCATCATAGATTAATGTACATTAATTTTTTCATTTATTTATTTTAATTTTTACTCTCTGCTCCCAAATCAAAAAGATAGTTATGCATTTTTTAATCATTTATACTATTTTCAAATCGAATCTAAATACTAAAGTGAAAAACAAAATGAATAAAGCATAAATCAAGTACAGAAATGGACTTATTGTAGTTTCAGACAGCTAGACAAGGACCTTCCTCGGTGTCTAAACACAAACTAAGGAAGGTTCTTGTTTTGTTGAAGGATTTTTTTTTGTGTTTAGCCACTAAGGAATGTTCTTGTTTAGAGAACTGAAGCTATAGCATGTCCATTTCTGTGCTTGATTTCTGCTTTATTCATGTTTTTCACTTTAGTTTATATAGCACAAACTATACCCTATCTTTTTGGAGAATCAAAATGCACCCTGCATTTTTACAATTACAAATTTATTTTATTGTCAATATCATAATTTTGTTGGCTACTATTCAAAATTGATTGTGTGTCTCTATTCTGTAAGTAAATACTTGGTTTTGCAGAGATATTGCTAGGGTATACGGTACCTGGGGACAATCTTAGTTTATGCACCCCTTTGCAATATGATGTTAGACTTAGGAATTTTAACGACCTAACTGAATAACGTCATATATTTTCATTTGATTTGGTTTAAAATTTAAGTGTGTGTTACACTTAAATTTTAAACCAAATCAAATGAAAATATATGACGTTATTCAGTTAAGTGTTACACTTAGATGTATTTGATGGCGTTAATTAATTTTTTTTATTGATTGATTGCATGATAAGCATTTATTTTAGAATTTTTCTCAATTAATATGTTGCTAGTTTGTTAATCAATATAAAATTAACTACAAGCAATGCAAGCTACAAGGAAGATACCCTACAAAAATTTAAAGTTAGTTGGATAAAATATTAAAGGAGTTATAGGTCCATAACTAAAGAAATATGAGGATATTTGAAAGCAGAAGATATTTTATTCTGAAATTTTTTTTTTTTGAATTTGGCACCTCCAAGGCTGCGCCCTTCGACCCCTTTACCCCACTAGCGACGCTATTAGTTTTATGACTGGGTTTTAATGCTCAATTTCTTTCATTTGTAAATTTAATACTGTTTGAGTTTGCACACTATCGTTAAATCCTGGCTCTTGTGAACTCTACATTTAAATGAATCTAATCTTATGCACTGTAATGGTAAATAAAAAAAGCTTATGAATATTCCATACATGTACTTCAGCCAGCAGTGCCATCTATGGGTTGCTATTTCAACTCTCTCATGCCACCAAATTTCCCCCGCTCATTCTGAGAGGAGATAGGCTGAGAGAAGGAGGTGTTTTTAAGATGTAACCTGCTATGATTTTCCCGCTAATAAATAAATGTTCAACCGTCCACTTCTTTCCTTTCATCCCTTTCTACCCTCTTAGACATGAATGAAGGCTTATTCCTTTAAAGAAAATTGAATCTAATATATGTGTGCACATATTATTTGATAGTTATACCTAACTTAGTTTTTTTCTTTTTTAATTAAATCTAATAAATATTACTTAGGTTGCAATTTTTTATGAAATAAAATTTACTTAAAAACAGAAAATTTTATTTCTGTAAATACAAATGAAAAGAGGAGCAATTTTTCAGTGTTCATGATAATTGCTAATAATATAAAATGTTTAGCAATAATGCTCTTCCTTTGTTTGTATTACAAGGATTATTGTCGATTTTAATAGCAACTGCAACATGATCACCGAAAAGAAAAAAACCACATTCCTGTTCTACAAGTAGAGTTGGAAGATGCAGTGCCGGAAGCATTTGAACTTGTTCTGACATACATCTATACTGATCGAATAGATCCAACAAAAAAAAGTAACTTTTTTCTGCTAAAATAACAATTGTTTAGATCCATTTTGCAATTTCCCAGTTCAAATTATTTTGATATTGGAAACAGTAAAATTTTTTTAAAAACATATTTGAAACCATTTTTCATTGTACAATACATCACTGTAATCAGAGTTCCATTTAATTTGATGTCAGTCAGTAATAACTTAATGTCTTTTGTACAGGTGGCATGATTTATATACTTAATAGCTTTGATAGTGATAAATTCAATAACTAGGCAGATAAAATCAATAAATTTAGATTTTTACAACTGAGGTTATGTAGTACTCACTTTATAGAAAAACTTTACATGAATGGAGGAGAATTTAACGATGGATATTATTATGTATATAAAAATATTATATAAAATTATATTATAAAACCTGTTATAAAAATATTATATAAATTTTATATTATTATTTTCATATAAATATTGTTTTTTCTTCTTCTTTTTTTAGACTAGTATATAATTTTAAATGTGTTGTGCATTTTATGATAAGAAATCCATTTAATTTAAATTGGTCTTTAATAATTTATATTATTTTTTAACATTTCTTGGTGAAATATAACTGGAAAATCAAAACAAGTTCAGCATATTTTTACAAACAAGTTGGTTATATGGTTTTTCCTTATTCCATTTAACAGGAAATAATGTATGTCAAAATTGATTGAAATTTAACTTTTTTAGTGACAATAAATAAACTTTACTTTTGGTTAACTAACTCAAAGAACATCAAATAAATTTGTAGAATAAGTAAACAAGAGTTTTCATTAAATGTAACTAATATGTTAAACAGACAGTAGTGACACTGCATTGATTAAAATGTCATGGACTATTGGATTTAGATATTAAGTAATTCAACTTTTTAATTTTATATTACATACATTAGTAAATGTAATTATTGATTTGAAATTCACATAAGTTTTTCTTTTTCTTAAGTGCAATTTTATATTACATACGTTAGTAAATGTAATTATTGATTTGAAATTCACATACATTTTTCTTTTTCTTAGGTGCAGATCCTATGAGTACAAAAGTAGTATTACTAATGATGGATGTTTATAGGTTAGCTGTGCAGGTAATGTGCGTTCTTTCCTTTTTTTTCACTTCCTCTCCGTGCATAACATACTAATTTTTCGATTTTCACTTATTCCTGCTCAATTAAATGTCATTATAACGTATTCTTAATTTTTATTATTTAATTCATCATTTAGTGTTATTATCTTTTTAAAAGTTTAATATTAACTCTTAACACTCCAGAATTCTAAGTCCATTTCCCACAAAGTTTGTTACTTTTCATGTAAAAATAAATAGTGTTTATACAGGAAGGAAAAGAAATTATTTATATTTTAGTGAAAATTTGTTAATATATATTACTATTAATTAATCATAATATTAATTATGCATTCAAATATATATAATTAATTATAGGCAGTTAAATTAATTGTAAATGTGATAAAATAAAAATATACCAAAATAACTTTTGACATCCTACAAAGGGCATCAGACCCCGTGGGTAAAAGTGCCATTATTTAAAAGCATTGAGCCAATAATTAAGTGTTAAATTATTTACTATGATGCACCTTTAACAAAAAGTTACAAAAGTTACCATTATAAATACAGATTTTATGAAGCTGTTAGCACTCGAGTGATTTCTCCTTTTTTACTCCCTTTTATTTTTGCACAAGCTTAGTTTTTCACATCCTTTGATTTTGTAGCATTGAGTTCTCAAAATATTTTATTTTGGAGCAATAAGGAGTTTTCTGCTTATATAATCTCTACATTAAACTTTTAATACTGCATAATTCACTTGTTTAAAATATAGAGCATGCAAAAGAAATTGGAAATTCAATATATAATAAAATAAAGTAAAATCCTTTCAGAGAGTTAAGAAGCTTCATATCAAAAGAAACTTATATGGTGAGTTTCCTTCACAGACATCAAAACATTAAATCAAATGATAAAAAGTTTTATTTTTAATTACATATTGTTAATTTGAATTTAGAATATATGTTCATTTTGCTCCCTCTTTTTTGCAATCATCAGACTAAAATATTCATAAAACCGAGGGTCTACAATTCCTGGTAGCTATGGCATCAAAAGTAGTAGCTGATACTCTGTATTTTGCTAAATAAAAACAAAAAGCTGTTGCCAAACTTTCCATTGTATAACGAGCTGACTTCTAAAAATTCTCCCCGACTCCTCGAAATTATACATTTTTGCAGGCCGCTGGTTAAAACTGTTTCTCAGTTTCATTATCATTTTCAATTAATTTAATGTCCTGTATTTTCCTCCATATTCTTATAGTTTCATATGAAGCGTCTAGAACAACTATGTGTGCAATATTTAGAAGCTGCTATAAATATTCGTAATGTTTTGGTGGCGTTACAGAATGCATCTGATTTGAAGCTGGACTTCATAAAAGTAACATTTTATTATTTTTTTATTCTGTATATAAAAGTCTGAGCTATAACTTAATATTCAGATTTACTTAAATGTGAAATTTTAAATGCAGGAATTCTGTCTAAAGTTCATTGTTAAGGAAAACAATTATAACAAAATAGTCATGAGCAAAGAGTTTGAGACCATTGCTCAACCGTTAATGGTTGAAATTATAAGGAGAAGACAAATGCCAGCCATGCGCTATCTTCAAGAACCTCATTTCGACTCTGCAGGTAAAAGTTTGAGTTTCTTTTATCTATTATACAGCAGACTTTGAATTTAAGATTAAGTTTTGACTTTTAAAAATTTTATGACTAATTAGTGCTACAAGAAGTATCAAAAAGGTTTGATAAGCCATTGAAGTCAAAACTGCCTGCATGCATTCTTATTTATTAAATCCAAATGATATTTTCTGGTACTTCTCTGTTAGTCAGGGATAGGTAAAGTCGACTAGCTCTTTTTTATTAATTTTCTTTTTAAATTGGCCATCACTAAAAAAAAAGATAATAAATAAATTAAATAAAACATAATTGAATTTACTCGCAACCAACTTGTGAAAAGTACATAATTCTTCACCACTGTCTAATTAAATATCAGAATCATTCATTATTCCAATGTATTTTTTCTTTCAATTATTTGAGCTAGTATTTTCTTATTTTTTAAAATGTGAGTTAAAAAAATATTATTAATGTATTAAAAATATGAACTTTTGCATTTTATGGCATGATAATCACAGATATATAATGCAAACAATATTACAGTCTAGTTATTAAAATCCAGTTTCTTCTAAATAGTTAATTTTTTTCAATGCAATAATATTATTTCATTCATAACGTAATTTTCTTTGTAAAAAAATACTTGGAATTCTGATTATACATTTGAGTACATCTCATACAATGTCTTGCATACAATATCTACAATATATTTCATTAAACTGCCAGAATGTGTTTATCTTCAACTTATTAGCACTTCGAATGAAACAAGTTGTTTTTACGTTAACATTTTTTCACATACCTATAAAAGCAATCTTAAAACAATATGTATATGACTTATTATACATATATTTTATTATTATTACTAATTTATTAATAGGAACAACTCTTGAGCAAGACATGGAACACTATTTAATGTCTTCCGGAAAAGAATTTTGTGATATCACTTTAATGCTAGATGGTCGCCCAGTGCGTTCTCATAAAGCTATATTAGCTGCTCGCTGTAGTTACTTTGAGGCAATGTTTCGTTCCTTTATGCCTGATAATAATATTGTTACTGTAAGTCATTTGTCATTTTTATTGTAAAAAAAGATTTATATTTTTACATCTTTATACTTTATTGTATTATAAATTTTATATTGACGAAACTAGCTTTCTATACATTTCCAGTAAATATTTCATTGTAACTTAATCATAATAATATAACTTTCAAAACTATTAAGTAATGCTGCCAGATTTTTTTTTTAAGTTTCAATTGATAAATGGAGTTTTGTAAATTTGTTTTGAATTTAAAAGTATAGGATTACTTGGATATTAAGTATAATTTTTTAAAATTTTCTTTCTACATTAAAATGTAGTTAAAATATTATTTTAGTATTTATATTTTAAATTACTGCATTGTTTTACTAAAGTATAGATCAAGCCATTCTGTACCTTTTCATATTCATAAATGGTCATAATATCCTAATTATCTTTTTAAAAATGTATAAGGAGTTGTGTTATATTTAAGTTAGTATTTTTTCAATATGGGTTGTTGTTGTGAAAAATAGATTTTAGAAAATAATATTATATTGTCCTCCAGTTGAGTAAAATTGATTTTAGAAAATAATATTATATTGTCCTCCAGTTGAGTAAAATTTTACATTAGTGTAGATTTATCTGATATCATATGAAGCTTTTAATTTTATTTTTAGATTATTATTGGAGAAACTGTGCCATCTTATCAGTCATTTCATTCACTTCTTCGATATATTTATTATGGTGAAGTCACAATGCCCCCTGAAGACTCATTGTATCCTTTATTTTTCACCATAATTGTGTATTTATATATTGCAATAAATTATAGTGTACTTTTATAATAGTGTTTATGTACCTTAATATAAAAAAATAGATATTTATTTACAGCTCCCTATTTTTATGGTTTTACAAATAACAGATTTCAGGTAATAAAATAAATTTCTAGTAAAATAATATTGATCCTTTACATTGTTTCTTCCTGATTAACTGATAATTAATAAAACAATGCCTTTTTATCTTAATTTATTAAAGATTATTATTACTTTTAGAGAAATTATCCTATGACAAATAATTTTAATTTAATTTAAAATGTTCTGAATGATATTCATGATCTTATTAAATTTTATTATACTTCTAACAAATTTATTTCCAATGCTAACTTTTCAATTCTTTTATATATATATTTTTTTTTATCCATAGGCATTCTGCAAACAAAACTTGGAAATGAATGTCACCTTTGAAAATGTTGTGCAGGTAGTTTATATGAATTCAATTAAATTATCCTTACAAATATAATTATTTAGATTAACTGAGAAGAAAATTTGTTGCTCTTAAATTACTTAATAGTTTATTTAGAAAAGTATCACTAAGAAATTTGTTAATAATTGATTTTTTTAACACAATTTGACAGTATATACATTGAAAACACTTCCTTAAAACCATTTGTTAAAACTTTTAGCAATTGGAAAACATGTAGTGCATGCCAAACTTTGGCTTCACTAATTTTGAAGAAAATTTTTCCTGTGCACAAACTCAAGAAATTTTTGAATTTTAACTGCTTAAATTTTAAAATTTACTAACTTATGTACAGTGTGTAAAATAAAAATTTAACCACTCTGACTAACTTTTGATGTAAAGATTAGATCTTGAGGTTCTGAGATTCAATCTTAATGATTTGAGGGGGTGATCTTAAATCAACCAAGTAATTATGCAGACAATATTTTAAGTTACAAAATCAGACACAAAGACATACTTCTCTGAAGAAACATATCTTTTTTTGTTGTTGTTGCTGAATTCAAATTTCTGACCACAAAAATATAGGGGGTAATTAAAATCTCGGAAATATGGTCCCAATAGTTTGATAATGACAATGGCCCAAAGTTTGGATCCTTAATGCATATTTAGCCATATCTCGCAAACTTTTTAATTGAATTGAAAAAGTTTTGCGGACAACTATAAAATCTGTTTATTTAAAGAGAATTCCATTAGAAATTTAAGTTTTAGTAACTATTTATTATTTTTTATTGTTTTATTTAATAATGGTTGAAAAATTTTTGAATTGTAAGTTATAAAATTTTTCACATCATTTTAAAATATGTAATTTTACATGGCAAATTACAAAATTTGTGCTTAATCAGTTGAATAGTTACTGAGAAATTTTTTAGTTCTCTTAAGTTGTTTTACAGAAAAAATCAATAATATTTAGAGGCAAAATTTTATAAAAGTAAGATTTTAAACAAAATTTTGAAAGTGAGGGGCTTTTACTATTTTAAATGCAGCAAAAAATCTTTCGTTATTCATATTTATTATTCAAGGAAACCTTAATTCATCTCTTAATGATTTGATTTAAAAGCAATTGAAATAAAAAATTCTATAATTTCAGATTTGTTAAAGATTATAGGCGCAGGAACCATATAATAATTTAGTGCAGAAATATTTAACTTCAATACTTATTGTATTTACATGTTAAAAAAAATTAAATATTTTAGAATCATTTCATTAAAGAAATACTGAACCAAGTAAAAAATTTTAAACAATTGTAACTAATTTATGTGTGTAATATGAATTTTTTTTAAAAAGTTTTCTTAGTTTGTTTTATTTTTTGCATATCTTTATAAATTCCGAATGATCAATAATAATAATCTTGTAAATGTTTTATTGAATATGCTTTTATAAATAACTTTTATCTTAATCTAAAAAATACACTTAATAATATTTTTAATAATAGTTGAATTAATTATAATTTTGAGTTAAATTTTTTACATAATTAAATAAGTAACTATTAATTTAAAAAATAGAATGAGCTCCTCAATATTGAATTTATTTAAAATTGTTAATAAATTGTTTTTATGGTGGCTGATGTAGTCATGAAAAGAGTTCTCCGTCAGAAACAAATTTTTTTTTTTCATGATTATGTAAAATCTTTGAAAATTATTTTGCATTTTGTTAATATATATATGAAGAACTTTCATCAATAGGAAGAAAATTTTTTTATTATTGCGCATATCCTAATTATGATATTTTCTTAAAGTGCTTAAAAGGTACTTATTTTTTATTGAAAAATTTGGCTATGTACCCTGAATAAGTATTATTATAATTACTCTAGAATCAGAGCTATTATTATAATTTTATAACCTATTATTAATTTTATGGCCTTAATATTATTAACCTTAAAATTTTTTGTGTAATTATCGATTACAAGAAATAAGAGTGCATGATAAATAATTTAATCGACAATTTTTGTTACAATTGTAGATTCTGGAAGCAGCTGATAAAATTCAAGCTTGTGATATGAAAAAACATGCTTTAAACTTAATTGTTCATCAGTTTCCAAAGGTAAGCATTTAAAAACTTTTTACTTTTTCCAATTGAAATGCTGATAAGTAGTTTTCATTTAAAAAATATTTTTGAAAAAGTATTTTACTCTTTCTCCCTTTGAAGATTGTATTCAGCTTTTTGCTGATGTAATGTATTCATTTCATTCAGTTATTTAATACATGTTATAAATTTATTAAATATCGGACAATGTATTTAATATTTTTTTAAATTGCAGGTTGCACACCAACCAATTTTTCGAATGTTAAGCAAAGACTTACTTTTAGACATTTTAGACTCACTTGCAGTTGAAATGAGTGACTCTAAACTTTGCCAGGATATGTCTTCTGTCAGTCTGTGTTCAGATACTGCCATACAGTCGAGCTTACCTTGAATCTCTCACGATCGCAAGTGAGCGATGTTTGTACATAAAATGTTAATGCAAAGTTATATGTTTATTTATTTTCCTGTATTAGTATCAAAAAAATAAATTTTGAAAAAACTACTTAGATTTAATATTTTTGTATTGAAATTAATAATTTATTATTTTCTTTGAATTTTACCTAATGATAACTTCCCTAACAACAATTTTACCTTGGCCCCAGTTTGGCTCAATATAGATCCTATATGAACCTGCACCAAGCGACCAATATTGGGATACCTACAATTTTTGTTCCTATACAGAGCCTCTATTAGCTGAATAATGAATATATAATATTGAATGAATCTGACACTTCCATATAGAGCTGATATTGGTTGTAAAGTGACTGTAAAATATTGAATGAGTCGGACAATTATGTGTAGGGTCAATGTCGTTAAATAACGGCCATTTAAACCCTTATTGAGCCAAGATTCAGGAGTATTGGTTCAATGAGAACCCAAGTCAGTTTGCTGCTAGGGTTGTCTTGAGAAGTACAGTGGAAAAGAAGCAAACTTTTAGTTGTTATGATTGTCAAAAATAAATAACATATTTCAGCAGATATACGCCGCAACCGTAAAATTTGACTAAAAGGGTTAAGTTTTTCATCAGTAAGACCACACAATTGGATACGCCGCAAAAAATTTTTTACAAGTTATATACAAAATAATTAAATGTTTAAAAATCAGTCCAATAATTATTAAATATACAATAAATTAATATATAAGATCTTAATTAAAATAAGTATTTATGTATTTTGAAAATTTTCATCAAACTTTTCAAATGTAACCAGAATTGTAACTTGTACAATTTTGCTTACATTTGAAAAGTACTGTATGCTATTCAATTCAACACAATCGCTAACGCAATACGTTTATAAATATCAATTTAAAATACTTTTGTAAATCAAGTGATTAAGAACCTAAATATATTAAAAATAGGTTATCAAAATACAATAAATTTGTGAAAATAAATTTTATCAGGCCCAAAATTGTCCCATATAGAGCAATCGAGATTGCATAACATAGCTTTATTATAATTTGATTTGAAATACCTCAAAATTATTAAATTCAATTATTAAACTAAAAATCGTCACACTAATTCAACAAAATATAAATAATTAAATCAAATAAAATAAATCTTGTTTTGCGCAAAATTGTTATACAAAAACAATGATGAACGCATTCCATTTCTTTTTACTAATTTAAAATTTTTAACCTATCGAACAGCTAAAAACCTGTGGTGAACCACCTTCTCACCAGATGGCGATGAACTCTGCTCGCCAGATGGCAGTGCAAAACATTTCCCTCAACCTTTTTATGTGATGGCAACATCTCTTGTGTTCAAACTTTAGTTTCCAGAATTTGGCAACAGCTGAATATAAACATTCATTCGGGCTTGCTAGCCGATAAACATTCATTCGGGCTTGCTAGCCGGTGAACATTCACCTCTCTTAAAATGCTGCTGTCGTTAATCTTGTCAGTCTTTTACATTGTAACTTAATATGATTTCTTCTTTTTTTAATTATTATTAAACTGTTGTGATTATTAATTTTATTGAATCAATTTATTTAATATTATTTAATCTAATCACCACAGATTGGTGACCCTAAATGAATTTAACGCGTAACTTT
>NC_092207.1:52276636-52288739 GCF_043381705.1 Parasteatoda tepidariorum | reverse complement strand
ATCTTTTAGTTTAAAAAGGGGAATGCTATTGAAAAGATCCTGGAAATCAAAAGTCGCAATCGGGTTAATTTTATTATCTTTAATATATTCTAAACTCGAGTGATTATTAGTGATAATTCAAGAAAAAGTTTCTTTAATGATATTGTTAATAATTAATGTTTAAGTAGGTTGAGAAAATGGAAACTATTATGAACATATTTTTGCGGCATCGTGCTTGAAATTTTTAAAAGGAAAATAAAGACAATTAAAGTATAGACATTTTAGTTTCGTTTCGAATTTTTCTTCTTTTTAGGATTATAAAACTTTTTTTTTAAATCGTATGGTAGACTTGGAACTATTCAAAAGATTTAAATATTTAATTAAAAGTTTGTATATTTAAATTAAAAATTCTTATCTTTAATTCTTGTTTGTTCATTTTATACACATAAGTCCGAAGGTGGTTGGAACCCATCAAGTAAACTAGAAAAAGAATTACCTTTGACCTTTGGTAATCCTAATTATTAGTATCAGATAATCATGTATTATTACAATTTTAATGGTTCGATAGGGAAACGTTAAATCTTTTATTTTAAATTACAAAATATTACGATAAAATTGTAAGTTACTTTATTTTTCTTTAAACCCATAGAAATTAGTGCATACATTAACTTGAGCAATAAAATCAAATGTAAAAGCATACTTCCCCTTAATAAAAACATTTTTCATCGAATTTAGGTTTTTGATCTTCGTATTCCCCAGAACCTTAGACTAGAAAACAGGTCCTCCCCCTAATATATTTCCTTAAATTTGAGCTAAATAGAATATTATTTTTAAATAGGAGTAATAATAATAAATAGGAGTAAAAATAAGGAAGTTGACCTTCAAGATATAGTTTGTCTAAAATAAGAACTCCCCCAGACATTCGTCTGTACCTGTGGCGGTGACTATGGAAACGAGGTATGACTCTTTCAAGTAGGGGTGCGGGTCACTGTTTTGGAGTGGTTTCAGCTTGGATTGGTGAGCGAAAGGGAATCTCTTTGTTCTATTGTGTTAGTCCTAGAGTAAAGTTACCCTCCCTAAAATGAGCCATTCTTGTTTCCATAGCACCAAATGGCCTCAGACTTTGTGACGGGAGGAGTTATTAGCTTAGACAAACTATAGAATCACCTGGATTTAATTAGCAAATTATGAACGGCGGATGATTCTTTGATAGAAAAAAAAACACTTCAATTTCAAACTCCGGTTTGTTATTTTGAATGGAGCTTCATTTGGGGCTTCATTGTCGAGCGTTGATTTTAAAATAAAGATAAATGCGACAGCTGCGTTTATTTTAAAATGTATGTGATTCCTCACCCCTAACTTGAAACCTCATTAAAATAGTCTACCTCGTGAAAATAGTCACCGCCACGGGTCCAGACGAATGGCTAGGGGATTTCTTACTTTAGACAAACTGCAGCATTTCATCTCACTCATTTGTTTTTTAAAATGGCTTGTATATTTTCGTTTAATTTTTTTCTTCACACCTGCATCATCAGGAAGGGGGAAACAAATTTGCAAGAGACTAGTAACTTATGAACCACAATAAAATTATTTTTTTTCACTTAATTTTTATCAACAATAAAAAGTACTTTTTAGCATATTCAAACAAAAGAAAACCGGGGAGTTTGAATAAAAAATTATAGTTAATTTATGGAATTAAAATGAAAAAATTAGCTTGTGGGCCAGGGCATTTTTTTTAAAAATAAAACACCAGAATTTTAAGAGTTAATTGAAAAGAAAAAAAATGGCTGAAAGAAAAAAAATTGAAAATGAGAACCGCTGATTGGCGATTAACTTCAATCAGGTTCTTACTCGCATCTCCAAAGATGCAGTGAACATTTCAGTGAAAATATAGCTTTTATTCCCTCGGCCGCCACACAGTGATGCAAAAAAAAGTGTCTAGTTCGGTGTGGAAAAGCGCGCAAGCGCAAATGATTGTTGTTATTGTAGATTCCAACCTGTATATTTCCCAGATTTCAATTTTAATTTTATAATTTACGATTATGATATAATAATAATAGTTTTTCTCTAGAAAATTAATATTTGGTTATTTTTGATACCTGTATACAATTAAAACCAGTTCAAGGTTTGTTTCCATTCTTCTTATCAAGTAAAATTGAAGTCATAAAAAAATACCGGGACTTGAAACATTCTTATTTGTGTGTATTTTTTAATGCAGTATGATTTATAATGAGTTCCTTTGACGTGTGCTTATAAATTGTTCCATTTCGTATCATTGCTTCGTACCATTGGTTACCTTATAATTTAAATGCCGGCAAGATCAAATTGAATTGTTTTGTTTTAGTGATTCAAATAGGCTTAGGGGCAGCTGTGACAAATTTATGTTAATATTTGCTAATTATTATAAATATTTTTTTAATCAACATAAAGGATTTATTACCTTAGTATACATATATGTATTAAGACTTTAAAAATCTATGCATAGATTTTATCCAATTTTTAAAAAATCAGAGAAAAAAAAGAGAAAGATCTGTGCAGCTTTATAGCATTATTTTTAAACATTATTTTGTTTATGATGAAACCTAATATTTAGAGCAAAATCTGCTCTAAATTGCTGTGTATGCTGCGGAATTATAAAAAATTCTGATATCTAAACGTTTGTATTTAAGTGAAAATTAATATATTCTACAAGCACACAAAGTTGAAAAACATGAAACTTTCAAAAAGTGTCCACACTTTTGGCCACCACTGTATAGTGAAGAAACTAATTGTGTTGAAGACTGGAGAGTCACCTTGCTGACGAGATTTGACTGTATGGTCATTGATTATTCAGTGCCATTGATTCGCTTTTTATGCAAATAAAACTTTTTCCTCAAATATTTTTTAAGATTAAAATATAAATAAAAAGTAATCCTGTGTTAAAATAAGTTTCAAATGCGTGATGTATGTGAGTGCATATAACATTTTGTATTGTGATGTCGGAAGAAACTTATTTTAGATTTTCACATCAATTTATTTGTAATAATTATCTATATGAAGTCAATTTATGAAATTAAACTTAATTATTAATATTAAAATAAGGTACTCACCCTCAGAATTTCTCACCCTTTCTTAAAAACTTAAGTGAGATTTCTAAAAACAAAAAAAAACACAAAAACTCTTGAAAAAAAAAATTATTTCTTTAACTAAAATACATTTTTAACGTCTTCTATTTTTTAAAGCATTGAATATTTTTGGTGCATCATCATAGAAGATTTTGCCTTTACAAGGTATTTGTCCATCTTACATTAGCACATAAAAAATTTTAACGTCTTACATAAAGAAACCTAACCTTCAGTAAACACGTGGTTGCAGAGAAATGTGTTCTGAAAGGGGTTCTGTGGTTGTGTTCTTTTGTTTTCGAAAAGGTTCTGAACAATACTGGTAAATAGGGAAGCTAGATAACGGGGCAGATGTTGAAAATAATGAAAGATCCAGGAAGAAAAGTGGCGTAATTCTAAGCTTTTTCCAAAATGCGAGAAATTTGCGAATTTTAAAATTTATTTATAGAATGCGCGAATTTCTCGCGGTAATAAATTTCTAATGCTATAAAAGAAAAAATATTTCGAGGTTCTCGCCCTGTAGTGAAAGCACTGTAGATGAAGAAATTTGTCTTTTGCTTGCTAATTAAATTATCACAAAATAAAATAAAATGTTTTGATTAGTGATACATTTAGTATATTTTTCAATTATTATTAATATATAAACTTGTGACTGTTATGCCCATAGATTTATTACATTTTTACAACTTCATTAAAAGTAATGATAATGAATAAATGTTTAATTTTTACCAAAATATGTATGTTTGATTTATATCCTATTTAGTTTTATTTTACTATAAATTTTTTTTTAAAGTCTGGAATTGAAGTGCATTAAAATTAAAAGATAAACTTAAAAAAAATTGATCTATAGACTTTTAGCTTTATTGGAAACACTAGGAATTTCACTCAGTAATTTTGCGACTTAGAGCGAAAAATTAATTTGAAACAGATACCAAAAGCATTGGTACTTGCCCATTCTCTACTATTGGGTAAAAATTATTAATATGGTCTATGCTATTTAGCATCTTATATTATGAAAAATGCTTTTATCATGATTTATTTGATTTCACGAAAGCAAGGGTGCTCATTCCTGTCAAGACAAATGGAGAAATCCCCCCCCCCAAAAAAAAATATAAGAAGGACTTCCTTCATTTAAGTTAATACAAAACTACACATTAATTATTTTTTATTAAACTCAATTATTTCACTGTTAACTGATAGTTACTTTGTGAGGTATAATTTTCAGAAGACCGAATTACAATTGTAAAAAGGAATCACATTAAAAAATACCAAGAAAGGAAAGAAATATACACATAAAGAGTGTCCTTGGAAGAAAAAAAAAGTCCCTTTTAGATTGCAATGTGAACTGATTCACAAAGTAGTAGTTGTGGCTTTAAAAATTACTAGAATTTAACAACAGATTTAATTCGCTGTTAATTAATAAGATTAATGTTAATAAATTTTAATTTATTTATATATTTTTAAGAGAACGCACAAGAATTAAGTTTACAGAAAGAAATGTTTTAGATTTTATATGTTTTGTGATAATATTATATTGAATGAGACAACTAATAGTCTTGACTGGGTTAATCTTGTGATAAATGAAATGTATTAACAAAAATAATAAAGTGTCTCAAAGCGGAACAAAAATACTAATTTTCTGTTGATCTTTTGAATAATACAGATGAATTTGATTGAAAAAATTAATATAACAAACCTTGAAATTTAACAAAATGAATAAGATAGAAACCAAGCTAATAACAGAAGAACAAAAAAATGATGAGAAAGTGACTGAAAAAAGTTTGTGAATTCATTGGGTTCCTAGTTATCTTGTAGCATTTTCACAAACTCTCAGAAAAGAGCATTGGGTGGTGTAAGTACTGTCTACAAGTTCCTGAAGGTTACCGAGCAAGGAGCTTGGATCAGTAAGTACATCGGCATAAAAAAAAAAAAAAACAAGTTGCATTGTTATCAGTTATTATCAGTTTGCATTTATAAAAAAATATATTTTTAAAATTTCTGTACATAATGACAATTAATTTGTGGAAAGGAAGGGAAAAAATGCCCATTCGCTTCAAAGAAAAGAAACAATTTTAAAAAAAACAGAATATGTTGAAATAATGAGTTATATATTTTTTTTTACATTTTCACAATGAAAAACAAATGCTTTTAGCGTATGTAAAATTTTGACTAATACATGACCCTTAAAAAACAAGTTGTTGTTTTTCTATGTATAAATTGCATACCATATAAAAGTTTAATTAAATATCCTGAGAAACTTGTTTAATTTTTGGCTAAAATTTACCAATTGTGATTATTTACATGTTATATTTTTCTTTCAGATGGCTGATGATACTACTATTCTTTCTGAAATCCAAAATAAATATGTGCCATTTATGAAAAAACTGATTGCGTTCTTAGAAAAGACTAATAAAAGTAATATTTCATTTTCTGAGAAATTATTTTGTTAAATAAAATTTTTCATTTTAAGGATTTTGTCTAGTATCTTTATTTAGTCTTAATGGTGGAATTTTTTAAACATTTATAAAATATGTTCTTTGATTAGTGTTATGTTACATGTTCTTTGGTGTTGGTTTTTTGATTATGGTACCTTAATAGTACCATAATACATATAGTTGGTACCTTAATCAATTCATGAATGATGAATTAATACTTGAATGATTGTACGCATTGTATTAAATTTCTAAATGTATTTTTTTAAATGTGTTAAAAAAATCTTAGTAGAGTGTTTTTTAAATTTTTAAGTTAGAGGGACGTTAATTTAGTTTTAAAGTACAGATGAAGATTGTATTGAATTAACAAAAATTTAACTGGGGACCATTAACTTATTTACATGTTGTGATATTTTTATGTGCAGGTTCCTTTTTTGCTTAACACTTCGCATTATCATAAGTGAAGACAATGTGAAAAACAGATTTTTGGTGTTAAAAAACGATTAATGAGTAAAAATTATTTATTTTCTTAAGTTACTCATGTTTTTTTTCTTATTGCAATTTCAGTTTTTTATTTATTTATTTCTATAAAATTTAAGTGCAAACTACAGTGCACTCCCGATTATCCGGGCTAATCACCGGGACTAGTCGCACGGACAATCGAAAAACACGGATAAACCGAAAACTCCTTTTATNGGACTAGTCGCACGGACAATCGAAAAACACGGATAAACCAAAAACTCCTTTTATTAAAGAAAAATTCAATTGCAGTTCAAAAAATATAAAAATTACTAACATTTGCCTGCATAACATCAAACTAGGAATTTTCGTTATTAAAAAATGTGTAATGCGTCTTCGCCATATATCGATACACATATTTTACGAACCGCAGTAATGTCGCCGTAATCAAATCCTCGCATATAATCTAATAAAGTTTCCACAGAGCAGCAGAATGAGAAATTGTATTTCATTCATTTACTACATCTTCTGTATCAGTTACTATCATCACTATTTGATTTAACAACATAACGATGTCTTCATCAGTCAAATACTGGAAGCCAGACTCACATGCATCACTTAGAAACCAATCTTCTAAATTTTCTTCATAAAGAATTTCGAAACCTTAAATTTCTTTTGCTTGTTCGAGAATGCTGTTGTCATATTTTTCTTGAACATCTGAAGAGGATTGTTCATCAAGCGGTATCATCTTTCTCCACGATCGTGATAACGTAGACCATTTTCCATATCATCCATAATGTAGACGATTTCTTCCATATATTGCAATCCAATAACGAATATTGCTTTCCAAAAATTTGGTAGTGTTATAACTTCATGAATCAAATTTTTTTAATCTTGAAAATGTTTCTCTTTATATTTATTGTGTGACTCCGGAATGAGCACGGATAATCGAGAGTGTACTGTAGTTTTTTTCCTCTCTCCTTTATTGACATAATTTTTCTAAAGGCATTGATTAACTTTTAAACTTATTAATGCAGTACATTTTTTACAGAAAATAAGCTATCTGAGATTTTCTGTGCTCGAGTAATTTTCGCATATCTGTTTTCTCCCGTGTCATTTAAGTTGCAATAGTCCCATTTTTATGATAATTGCTATTAATTTGAAATTTCAAAGTTTGTTTGAAAGCTTGAGATTTTTTTTAATAACTTTAGTAAAATTATATTTCTTGTCACGCAGCTCAAAATTGGAAACATAATAAATTATCTTCGTTGATTTTTACATTATATACTGTTTTAAATTGACTATTTTATTTTTTATGAAATCAGTTTATTTAAAACGCTAGTTTTACTAATTAAATTTAATTCAATTACATTGTGGTTTATATTTTATTTATTTTTAATTTTATTTCATAATGTTTATTATTATATGAGTATATATATTTTTTTGTATCAAATATCCCTTGCATTTTCATTAAAGATAAATTTTGCTCAAGTTTTGCCGTTTCTTCTTTTTTTATTCAAAAAGCAAAAACTTTACTGTTTTGTAAATCAATGGGGAAAAGTCAAAGAAAAAATTTCTCTATTTTGAGTGTGAACCTGATGATTGTTTTAAATAATTATGAAGAGTCAATTGATCAGGAAAACTTTTGCATTTTAGAAAATTGAGGTTGACAGGTATGCAGAGAGCTTCTATTCTCTTTAGCAACCTCATCACTTTAAAGTTTCTTGTTAATCTGAATGCCTATGACAGCATTTTTCTGAAAACTTGGTCTGCTCCTCAAGGGCTTAATTTTGCAATTCCATTTTAATTCTGCTGCTTTTATTGCAAGTCTTCAGTTCTTTCTCATAGCTCTCTATATTTCTGCTCTTTTGTTAAGCTATACAATATTGTAATTAAAAGTTTGTTAATACTGCATAATTTTTTATTTTTTAACTTTTTTTTAATTAACATTTTTGTTGTAATATATTACAATGTATTTAAATTATTCTATTATCTTATTAAGGAAAAAAGACTTATCTTTATAAAAAATAAAAAAACTTTATTTAAGTAATTGACATATATTAAGCTTTAAATAAAGGTTTAAAGAGAAATAATCATTTCTTAAAAGTATAAATTTTTTTTTTTGGATATGGGTCTCTGACCGAAATGAACTCTTAATTTTAAGATTTATATAAAAAAATTTTTTTTTGTTCAAATAATATTGTTCAGTATGAAATACATTAAGTATATAAATTGTGGAAAAAATATTACAATAAATCAATAAACCTCAATTTTTCTAGAAAGTAATTTACCCAGCACTAGTATTATGGAAAGCACTAAATAGTGATTTTTATTTGATGACAACTATTTATTCAACTAAAACTCAAATATTTCAATTTCATGAGCATTATATTTTTAAATAAAACATTATCATTAGATTTTGGGAAGATAAATTGGTTAACATTAGATTGTAGAATGAAAAGTTCATTTTAAATATCTTGTAATTTTTATCGCTATTTACTATATATTTTTATTATATTCTTTTTTTTATTGCAGCTACACCAGATATGCTTAATAAAATAAAAGCCATATATGCCATTTTTACTTCATCAGAAGAATCGTAAGTTAAATGAAATATTTTCAATCTCTCATGTAACAAGATAAGAACATGAATAGTTTGATTGTAATTATTTGATTGTAATTGTTTATCAAATTGTAATTGTTAATTTTAAATTTGATAAAAGTAAATTGAAAATTAAACTTGTGCTAAATGGAATAGATTTTTGCAAAATGCAATAGATTATACTTTAGATTGTATCATGGGAGATAATTAAATTATTTATGAACTAGTTGAATACCCATTCTTTTTCTAGGTTAAAAGCATGTTAAATTATTAATGACATTTATTATTAATGAATTATTAATATACTGTACACAATCTTGTATGATATTGAGAAACATACAAACACAAAATTTAAAATATTTTCATTTTCTTCCTAATTTATTGCGTTTGCACTTTTTGGTCATTTAACTGTATGAGACCAAGCAGGTTATTACAAAATTTTTTTTTAGGTCTTTCTCTTTTTAAAATGGATGTTAACTATACTCAAATTTATTTAAAAGATTAACTAATTCATCAAAAAAAAAATTGTGCTTTTGATTGCCACCAGTATTTGATAATCAATGTCAACCTCAATTAAGTAATTTAACTGGTGCTTTAGCGCCTTATTAAAATTAATTTTCTTTTTTATTTTATGGAAATATGTTTCAAAAATGTAAAAATAAAATCAGCTCACGTTTTCATTTAGCTTTTAAAATACTACTTTGGTGACAGTAATCTAACATGTCATCTTTGTTTAGTTTTCTTTGCTTGCCTAACATAAAAAATCAATGATAAATTATTATTAAACAGGATGCGTAGCATTTTTAAAAAATGCTTAAAGGTGCTTATTTTGGATTTACATTTTTTAAAAGCCCTTAAAGGTGCTTTTTTTTATTCAGGGTTTGTAAAAAGTGCTTATTTTTCTATCTTTTAAAAAGAGTTTTTTTTTTTTCTTTGCCGTCTAAATTACAACTTTTTCATTCTAAATTACTAAAAATTCATGATTTTTCAAAATTTTCTCAGCAATATTTATCAGAAGCTAGTTTTTTTATAAATGATTATGTAAAGTTTTTTTAAAAATGTTTTTGAATTTTATGTTTATAAATTAAGAACATTAAACGGCAGAAAAAAAGAATTTTTATCACTGCTATGATCCTAATTATGATTTTTTTTTCTTTTGGAAAGTGATTACAAATATTTTTTGAGTGCTTAAAATGTACTTTGTGCATATTTGCATATTTTTTTATATATGCATATTTTGTGCATATTTTTTGTTGAAAAATTGGATATTTTTTGCATTTGGTGCATATTTTTTGCATGCTTTTGGTGCATATTTTTGCATATTTTGGTGCACATTTTTTTGTTGAAAAATCTGGCTATGCATCCTGTTAAAGAACATTCAATACAAGCTCAGTGACTCTCATTTTTAGTTAAATGTGAACTGCTTGCTGGTGGTGAACATCAATGATGTTATCTTTCGAATATTTTTTTTAAAAACAAAAATCATCTGCAGTTTAAAGTGTCAATGCTTATTGCTCATCCTATAGTTTAAAAATGTTGCATAAACAGTTCACGAATTTTGTGAATCAGATTCAAAATATTTTAGATATATTGCAGATATTATATTTTTAATTTTTATTGTTGATTTAGCAAGCAGATAGAAGCTTTTAAGACTCATGAAAAGAAACTGGAGAAATGGTATAACAATGCTCAAAATAAAAAGGTAAACTCCACTTATTCTTTAATAGACGTTCTAACTAAACTACCTGATTTGGGTAATAAAAGCATGCATTTTCCGAAAAAATTTTAAATTATATGCATTTAATTTTGATTTATATGCCAGAAATGTCTTTGGTGTAAAAACTTCTATAATAAGAAAACAATCCAAAGACATAGATATATATAATATCTAAAAACCTGTTTTAATTTAGAAGTAAATAGTTTTTTTTTATTCAAGTACTTGATTATGAATTATTGTCTCCTTCCCACATCCATAGAGTAAGAGTTTCCAAAAGTATCTGCTAAATCATCTATTTATGTATGTATAACTATTTACAGTTATCCATTATGTATCCATGAATCTAAGGACTTTTTTCATCAGTTGGTCTGCATATTATGAAAATCTTATAAATAAATTGTGTGACTTTGAATCACGATGTTGGATTTTATAAACATGTGAATATGAATTATAATGTTGGATTTTTATATGAGGTCGATTCATAAATTGCACAACATTTAGTTTTTAAATTTGAATACAAATTGCAATGTGTAGCCTTTAAATTATGTAACTATAAAAATTGAAGTCTATTAAAATTGCTTGAATATGAATTCAATGTAGGACTTTCAAGAAAATGAATTGTGATGTGTGATTGTTAGAACTAGTGAATTTTTACTTTTGATTTTTTAATCATGGGAATATGAATTGCGATATATGATTTTTTAAATTGCATGGGAATTAATAGGAATCTTGTGAAAATGAAATGGAATGTATATGAATCGTGGAGTGCTATTTGTTTATGAAATGTGGTCAAAGTGGGGACTCTAAGATCACATCTGTGAGGCAAACAAAGATTAAATTGCAATTTGTAATTTTCAAACCAGCTGCTCTATATGCATAGCAGAAAATCCAGTTTAAGTATTATTCCTATTATTATGGAAATATATAAAATGGAATGTTAAATAAGCTCTTTGCATTGTAAATGTTTTATTTCGCATTACTGTGAAAATTACTACAGGAAAAATTCTTATTACTTCGCAACTCCACGGAAAATTTATTCTGTAGTCTGTGGTTTCAGAAAAGAGTTGTTTAATATTAGCATTCCCGTATATAATTTTTTACAGACTGTACATACTTAAGAACTTATTTTACAAACATATATTTATTTTAAAATTGGTTCTGTTACTCTAAATTTATTATTTTTTATTAGCTCAAGAATGAAGTTGAAAGCTCTGGTGTAAGTTTTCTTTTTTCTAATTCATTATGTTTTATTTTATTTTTCATAATAACTATTCCATGAACATTTACCACCCATACCATAAAACTCTCAATAGACAAGACAAATATATTGCTAGTTCAAAGAATACAACTAGATTCAAGCATTTATTAGAAAATGGAAGTTTCTTATTCCCTGTTTATTGTTATTAAAATAAGTTCTAGAAAAATTAAATTTGTTTGGCTTTATTCTCTCTGATATGAAAACTTTAAATTGTTTTAGTTAATATCAGTAAATTATGTTTCAATTTAGTGATAGTGAGTTGAATAGTTTAGTGATAGCGAGTTGATTACAAGTCAAGTAATTAAAATTTTTGATTTTTGCTCATTTTTATATGTATAGCTAAGTGAATTATTTAATTTAGATACAGTTTGTGTCAGTTTTAATTCACTTTTCATTCACAAATGCTTGAATGTAAACGAATGTACTTTTAAATTATTCTACAAATGCATATAATATTATTTTATGTATTAATTTGAGTGTATGTATATTATAACAGATGTATATTTATTTACGGAAGAGAAGCTTTTATTATATATATATATATATATACAGTTC
>NC_092207.1:52186039-52276558 GCF_043381705.1 Parasteatoda tepidariorum | reverse complement strand
ATCTTTTTAGTATTTTGTCGAAAGCGCGTTTTTTTTTCACGAATTTATGTATTACGAATTTATTTGACAATTTTTGATTTATATCACGAATTTATTTGTTTTACTAGAATTTATTTGTTTATGCAGGTTTTTCCATTGCAATTCGCTTATTTCAATTTTTAACAGACTTGAATATGAAAGCCAAAATTTTAACCTTTTTAAAGAGATATCAGTTTTAGAAATTTTATCTTAAGATTTTATACTATAGCACATTTCTAATAGGTTTAACGAATTACATGTCATTTATTTGAATTCAAATTTATTTTAATGACTTAGTATTTACTAAAAAGATGTAATTTTTTTTTTAAAAAAAAAGTTGTCATATGGATTTGAATGATTGTTTTGAATTCTTAGAATTTTATGCATTTGCAATGTACCTAAGTTAGTAGCGAGCGAAGCGAGCTTGGTTTGCGAAGCAGACCAAATAAAATTGCTAGCAATTTTTGGGGGTTGGCGAGCGTTAGCTAGCAGGGGGCGCAGCCAACTAGTATTTAATAATTTTTGCTTGTGCTTTGTAGTTATTTATTAAAAAAGACAAATTTTTTTAATCACATATTTAATTATATTATATTTAAAGTATTTTCATGTTCAATATGATTTTGTTAAATTGAAAATTTTGGTGTTGAAAAAAAATTAATTTGACTTTAATATTTATAGTCTAAGCGACCATTTATTGAAGATACAGATTCCTCTCAAGGTGGTGAGTACTGCCATTAAATTTAAATAAAAAAAATGTAGTTATTTTTTTAACAAAGATTTTTTGTAAAGTTTTTGTGAAGAAAATTATGTTGTAGAACCTTGATCAATTGTTTCTCTTGGGATCATTCATTATGAAAATAGGAAAACAACAAATGCAGGTTAACATAAAATGTCAAATAATGACATGAAAATTTATAAAAAGTAATTTATTTGAAAATTACTAAATGTACCATGTGTATAAAAAAATTGAATTGGAAAAAAATATGTACTTTCTGCAACAATATTTATGATGCAAAAAAAAAAAGATGAATATACATATTTGTTTAAAAAATTTAGAAATTTCGATTTGATTAATAAATTTCCTACATATGAGGCAAATATTGATGTTCATTTTCTGTGAGTTCAACTGACTACAAAAAAATTCCTCATTATTTCAATCGCTTCTACTGCAATCATTTTTTAAATTGCCAGCACCGCAAGTTAGTGCATTTTCATTAACTGATTCATAAATATCAAACAGAATTTTTGAAGCATTTTCCCTAAACTGTTAAAAAATTTTCATTTTTCTTCTTCTTCATAATTAGAATCAGTTACTGTTTTTCTTCTCAAACCCAGGTAAGTTCAGTATTTATTCAGGCAATGCATAAGGAACAATAAATCAAGGTTCGGCTATATTAATATAGTTATGATAGTTATTGATTATTATAAACAGGGTTGGCTTTTTGCCGGCAGAAACTGGTTTTTGCCACGCCAGTGGCAGAAATTGGTTATAACCGGCAAATACTGGCAGAAACTAAAAAAACGTCTATATTAGTTCTAGTAATTGCTTAATGACATTTTGTTTAAGTAAACTGAAAAATGTAACTGTAACTAACTTTTTAATTCATTTTTTGTAAATAAATATTGCTGATGATAAAGAGGACAAAGGAATTGATCAGGTCATAAATAATCAATTGATCTACAAGGAAGTCAAACACCTGCTACTATATATAAAACCCATCTCTATTGCCCTTGATTTAGTTCAGAAGGAGAACCGTTCAATTGCAGATGCTTGTGATATTTGGATTAATCTAATAAAGGAAGAGAATCTTGATGGCTGTTTATGAAAAAGAAGTGACAAACAGATTTAAACAGGCAGTTACTGATTATTATTTGCTAGCTTATATGCTGCAACCAAAGTCTTTGGGATTAAAATTATCATGTGCTCAAGAAGAAAGTGCCAAAATTTTACTGGCCAATATCAACCCAGATTTTGTACCTTATGTCATAGCTTTGCAAAACAAATCAGCCCCATTTCCTGAAACTTATTTTTCCAGTCAAGTTTTGACAACTACCCCAGCTGCAACATGGTGGTCCAGTTTTAAAAATTATGCAATAGATAAAAGTTTCACAAATCTTGCTTGTTCCTTGATGGCAATGCCTACTAGTTCTGTTAGACTTGAGAGAATCTTCTCAAAATTTTCGTTCCTGCATACCAAATTGAAAAATTGTTTAGGTTTAGAAACTGCATCAAAACTTGCCTTTTGTTATAAATTACTGTGGAGTGCAAACAATGTAATATTTGATTTTGAATGGTGATAATATTGTAACTAAATTGTACTCTGTTTAACATTTAATTGTTTTTTTTTCTATGAATTATCCATTGTATGTCAATCTCAAAGCTTACTTTAATGTCATTTTCTGAATTTTTGCCAGTTTCTGCCGCAATTGTGGCAGAAAAGTGTTTCTGCCATGCCAGTTTTAACCGGTTTCTACCAGTGGTTTTAACCAACTCGGCAGAAACTTGCCAACCTCGATTATAACTAAGATATGATTTATATAAGTGATTCATATGTTATTAAATGTATTAGAATATATAATAGAATGTATTAAATTCATAAGTATGTTGGATTAGGGGTGCACAACCTTTTTGAGTGAAGGTCCACTTGCACAGCAGGTAGATTAATGAAAGGCCACATGTATACTTAGTCATGTTAGCAGCAAATAATTGTGCATTATGTTAACCGGCAAATATTATTTTTGGTATAAACATTTGTGTTCTAAGCACAAAATTTTTTAGTACCTTTAATTAGTTCTCTATGCACGAAGTTTTTCATTAAACTTAATTACATATTTTCAGAAAATTAAATACTTTTAAATATTTAAACTTATTTAAAAATTAAAAAAACAATTTTGAAAAAAAAATTCTTCATTTTTTATAATAATTAACTTATCAATATATATCGCTCATGGATTTCAAGTTTTCATTTTTAGGGAAAACGCATAGAAATGCTTTAGTTTGCTTGAACGAAGATAACCTTTAAGTTGAATTATGAGTTATGCAGTATTGCTGCTGAAAAGAATGTGTATTTTCATATTTACACCTGTTCTTAGTCCAAAACGCATGTTTTTTAAGTTGTGCCACTAATACAGCTCATGAGCGATATGTATATATATATATATATATATATATAGCACAATAAAGACCAAAAGAAAAGAATTAATAAGTTTTATTTTCTGTGCATAAGCTGCAAGTATGTGGAACTCATTAAATAAATTAAAAAATATAATGAAAACATGGAAAATAATAAAGATTAAGAAAAGAGAAGAATAAAAATTATTAAAATAAAATATTTTTAAAAATATTTGGAAAAGAAAAGTTCATATTAAAAAGGAATTTGTTTAAAAAGCCGAAAACAAAATAAGGAAAAGATATAATCTTGTCATCACCTCACACAATTGTATCTGTAATAAGGAATGCTTTCTAATATTGTATTAATATACCCAAAGCAAAATACATCAATACAATAATTTGAGGAACATTTTAAAAAATTGAAACGAAAATAGAACACATTAAGTAAAAAAATATGAAATTAAATAAATCAAGCAAGAAACAGAAAATAAAAAGTTAGAAAAATACACAACAAAACACAAAATGTAATCTTTAAAGTGAGTAGCGAATTCAAATGAACTTGCATGTACCAGAATCTTTCAAGAATAATTTATAATAATTTCGTAATAAGATTGCCAGATTACAAAAAGTGCATGTAGAATTTAAAGCATAAATAGAGGGACATTTTATGGCATGTTCTTACTGCAGCACTGATGCCCGTTTGATTTGTTAGTCACCTTGGATTGTCCCAAGAATGAATGTGTGCAAGGTAATAATATTATACTGGATAATTTATAATTAATAAGGTTGATATTTAATTATACAAATTTAATGATTTTTAGAAAATTAACATTTGTTTAAATAAAATGAAACATAATTATGCGGTTTGCACAGATTTTTAGACACAGATTTGCACAAATTGGATTTGCACATGGTAAAAATATAAGTTTAGTCAACAAAGAAGTTTTTAGTGAATTTTTAACTAATAATAAAAATTGACCCAAATGATTTAATATAGAACTAAATTACTAAATTTGGGTATCTATTGTTTTTTTGTCAAATTTTGAAAGAGTTTGTATGTTTGTTTTTTAGATAAATAAACATTACTACATATTCTTTTAATTCTATTCATTTGATTAAAAATGTTGTTTAAATAAATGTTTTTAGAAACATTAGAATTCCAACTAACTAGTTTATTTATATTAAAATTAAAATAATTTCTTTTATCATATAAGTTGACAATATAGATATTTTCTTCTTTTTTAATACCTAAATCCAAAAAATTTAAATTAATATTTTCATCATGATTATAAAGCAAGATTATAAGCAATATTAGAAAGCACTTCTTTTTGCGTGAGTTGATGACGAGATTATATCTCTTCACTATTTTGTTTTCAGGCTGTTTAAAAATGTTTTTTTTTCCCCCACGTAAATTCTTTTTTTTCCCCCTATGTAAATTATTTTTTTAAAATTTTAGTAATTTTTTATCTCTTTTCTTAATCATTATTATTTTCAATGTTTTCTCTATATTTTAAACTTAAGTAAGCAGTTTAAAAAAATCGTTATTTTCCTAAAGTTTTAAAATTTTTTATAGTGCAATAACATTGTGTTAAAATATTGGGATTAATTTACAAATGCATAGTACCAACTGCCGTAATGATAAAAAAATAACTGATATTTACGATGAAATATGCACAAATAAATTGCATACAATAGTGATTATTTAAATTCACGTGGCGTATTAGCATCGTAGTTAAAATAACGGGATTGTCACAATCACCAAGAAAAGCACCACAATAAATTTTAAAAAAGAATTACATTTATGATGAAATCAGTATGAATAAAGTGTGCCAATAGGTAATTATTTAAAAGCGTAATTTAAAACTCGCATGTCATAACAAAAACGATAAAAAAAATTTTTAAACTATGGGAGAGTACATCGCAGAAACTGCTGATAAAATGATTAAAAATAACTTGGATTTACAATGCAAGCGCAAATTAAGTACGGCAAAAAGTGATAAATTAAATGCGCGATTTATAACTCACGAGTCGTAATGTAATAAATGTAACAGGAATTTATAAACAACGTGGAAATTAGTAGTCATAAATGCCAAAAAAATGTCTCTTGGATTTATGATGGAATTGAAAAAAAAAAAAGCACTTCAAAAAGTGATTATTTAAATGAAAGATTTGAAATTTGCGTGCCGTAATAACGTAATAAAAATATGGGATTATTAAAATGATGTGTAAAAACGTACCAATAACTTCGTTTGAAAAAAGATGAAAATGGCAGAAGCAAAAATAAAACACGACAAAGAGTGATAAATTAGATAAGCTTACGAGTGGTAATATCGTAATAAATGTTTTGGGAATTTATAAAAAGGCAATATAATGTACCTTTCCTCTGCTGTTAATACTGGAGAAGAATTTTTTTTTTTTTTTTAATTTTTCCTCTCCTTTTTAAAGTTTGGTTTCATTTTGCCTACACTTTACTAAATTTGCCATATTTAAAGCACTATATAACATAAGGGGAACTACTGATTATAGTTCACATAGATAAAAAATATTTCAATGTAGTTTAAAATACAGTCGAACCCCGCTATAGTGAATCTGGGATATAGTAAACACTCTGATGTAGTAAACTTTTTTAGTGGTCCCGTCTGTACTCCTATTCAAATAATGTTATTTTTAACGCTTATAGTGAACAGCTGAGAACTTGGAAATCGGTTATAGTGGACTCAAATTTCATTTCTCTAAATATCTTTTTCAGTCTTCCATCTTTAAACTTGCAGGTGTTGGGACTGAAAATGAATGCATTCCTATCTATAGCTGAAGTAAAATCAGCCAGAAATGTCCTTGATATGTTTTTTTCTACAGAAAATGTTGATAAAAAAAATCTGTCATTCTTTGCACATTGTAGATAAGAAAATTTGTGAGCTCTATTTAAAATCAAATTGAGTTCAATCTAAAATCCCAAATTTGTTTTCATAAAAAGTGAAATTAAAACTATTTTTTAGCTATGTAAGTACTTTTTTCATTACTTTTTGCTTTATTATCTGTTAATTAGTTAATAATTTTTTAATAACTTATGTAAAATTGCAAACCCAATTTTCAATCATTCAACTGTCTTTATGCAAAAAATGTTCTTCAAAAAATTTGGATATAGTGAACCATCGTTTATAGTGGACGCATTACTGAGTCCTCAGACGGCTCACTATAGCGGGGTTCGACTGTATTTCTAAAAGTTAAAATATTGCCAGTTAAATAATTGATTAATAAATATTTGTCCTACTAATTGATTAAATATGCACATTTAAAATAAATTGTACTTCCACTCAAGAGAAATTGCTGCAACTTCCAAAACTTTTTGATATTTCACTCAAATCCTGTTTTTCTTTTAGCTATAGAGATTATTCCTACTAAGCGACAAAGAGAAACATCTGCTGTTGGTTTGAACAATAATTCAAGTGCAAGTATTAGTATACCTGCACCTCTTCCTATTGATAAAATAAAGCAAGAAAAGCCAGATAAGCCTGCTGTTAAAATGCCAACTCCTGCTCAGATAGCTACTCCAGTTGTCAGGAGTAATACCAATGAAACTTCCAACAACTCAAACACCTCTCAAGACTCGGGTGAAGTAGTTTTTACTTGCGCATCATGCCAGTTTCAGACTCACGATGATCAAGAATTTATGAAGCACACCCGCACTGATCATCGTAGTGACTTATCTATGTGGTGTAAACAATGTGGAAAATGTTTCAGTAATGCTGGAGTTTTGGTTTCTCATATTAAAGAGAGGGCATGTACAAAAGAAGAAATGATCTACAGATGTGGTGTGAAGGATTGCACATTTGAAACTACTAGCGGGCAAACATTTGTGCATCATTTGAGACATTGCCATAAAGGAAGTCCTTTCATTTTTTGTGTGCATTGTCAAAAAATTTTTACATTACCACATTGTCTTATATTACACATGCAAGATGACTGCCCTTTTAAAGATAAAAATAGAAGAAACCCAGGAACTGCCCCCTCTAATTCAACTAACTCATTACCAAAAATTGCTGACGCCTCTCCAATCATAAGGCCAATAACTCCCAATGTTACACCGAGAGTTCCAACCATATCTTCCGTTCGACCTGTAACTGCCTCAACTCCAACAATCCCTACAGGTATGAATGCTAGTTCAACACCTCGGGGTAAAGTAATGCCGTCGTCTCGAGGGCGTGGTCGTGGAAGGGGAAGAGGTAGGGGAAGACCACCCTCTAGCAGTAGTGATTCTGATGATCCAGATGATCCATCTTGGCGTCCTGAAGAATTACCAGGGCAAACTGGTCTGAGACGATCTGGTCGCTGGGCTAAGAGGGTGAATGATGTTATTAATGTTGAACCTAAACAGCCCAAAACATCATTGTCATTGAGTCAACTTGATTCAAATAAGATGTTAAATTGTCCTTGTTGTGATTTTATGGCTGCATTTACATCAGTTCTTGAAGATCATTATATAGCTCATCACAAAGTAGCGAACAAAAATGCTTGTTTGATCTGTCATCTTAAATTTGAAAACACTCGTGGATTTATTGATCATTTTGGTGATCATGCTAATGGTAAACTTCCAAATAAGCTACCTGTTGAAACAGTTTCCCAAGTAGGAAGCCCTGCTACTGTAGTCATTAGTACGGTACCAAATCGTAATAGTGTGGATGTTCAGGATGTAGTTGATAAAGTTGCTTCCAAATTAACTGTTGATGGTTTGGAAAATGTTGTCAAGAACCTGGCTGATGTGAGTGTTCTTGATCCAACTAAAGATCCTGATGTGAAAATACCATATCAGGCAGCAATCCATGATAAAAGTTTAAAAGATTCAAAATTAAAAACCATTGAAGAACTAAAATCACCAAATGACCTTGTTGCCATGAAGTGTGAAGAAAAATTGAAACATTTTTTTAAATGTGTCCTTTATAATTGTACTTTTACTTCACACGATCGCAATGACTATTTTATGCATTTAGATTTGGTACACAAAGGAAAGAGACTACACTGTTGTTACTGCCTCAAAGAATTTTTCTCAGGAGAAAGTGTTACTGATCATATGGTTGGTGAACACAGTAAACGTAACTATCAATGCAGCAGCTGCTTTTATCGAGCATATAGTAAAATCCATGTTCAGATTCATATAAAAAATTATCACACGAAAGATACTAACACTGAAATATATAGTTGTGAGCCTGTTGTAAGTGGTGCGGCTTCTCCAATCAAAGAAACAGATGATACATTGAATACAACTTGGCCTTACATTTGTGCAGTAGGAGAATGTAGTTACCAAAGCTTTGATCCCAAAGATTTCAAAATTCATAATGAATCAGTTCATCGAACTGTTACTGTTTTTTACTGCTACTACTGTAAGGTTGATTTCATTTCTCTCAAACGATTGCTTAATCATTACCGCTTACATGGAATCAATACATTTCAGTGTAATTACTGCATTCATGGGTCAGAGACTAAGGATGAAATTTTACTACATCTCTGTTCCATTCACGCTGACATGCCACTAAAAGCTTACATGCGTGGAACAGAAGAGGATGCGTCCACAGAGGTGCAACAAGTTTCTTACTCTGTGACAAAAGATTCGACAGGAAAAACAAACGACACTGCAATTACTGCTCCTATTGTTGAGAAAGATGCAGATAGCAGCGATAAAGTAATTGAAAAGCCTGTCAAAGTGTTCCAAAATTTTGAAGCAAGTTTGTATGAAGTAGTAGGCAGCACTTTCTATCCAAAATATTTAAAATCTATTTGCTCTGATTTAATATGTGGCATTCCTTATTGTTCAGAAAAGCTTGAAAATATGTCAGCCTACATCGGCCATTTAAGAAATATTCATGCAGCAGCAAATTTTTCATGTCCTCATTGCCCTGAAGTATCTGAGACTTGGGAAACTTTTATTACTCATCTTTCTTGCCATGGAGCTAACTTGTATGCTTGTGGTCTTGCTTCATGTGAATTTTTTGACTCTGATAAAAATAGAGTCTCAGAACATTTAAAAAAGCATAATACCTCAGATGCTAAAATTATTATTGTCAGAGAAGAAGATCAGGAATCAAAGCAAAATTCTGAAATTAAAGCATTACCAATTAATTGTCCCTTCGTCATTGAGGGAGAAAATTTTCAATGTTACTTTTGTTTGTATAAAAGTAGCAGTGCATGTATTATGAAAAATCATTTATACCAAGAATTGTATTACAAAAGAGTTAAATGTGACTATTGCCACGAGCGATTTGGGAGCAAAAACAATTTGAAAATACACACTTTAAAACAACACCCAGAAAGTCAATTAAACTGCTCTGTCATACCCAATCTTCAAATCGAAAAATTGGTTAAATTAGTTTTGAAGGAAAGAACTCTGGTATCTAAGAAAGGACCTTATACTTGTAAAAACTGTTCCAAAAATTTTAATTATTCAAATCATTGGCAAAGACACTTACCTTTGTGCCTTTCTCAAAATTACCAGCCTCATGAATGTGGATATTGTTCATTTAGTTGTGTGGATATAAAAATACTTCGATTCCATGTCGATGAAAAACATCACCCTAAAACTTTCCTTTCTCTCATAATTTCAAGTTCAACAATTGAAGAAGAAATCGGAAAGAAAATTCAAAGTACGAAGATAGAATGTTTGTTAGATATGATTGGGAAAGCTGCAGAAGATGAAAATGAGGCTATTAAAGATTGTTGGTTTGCCAAATTTTATGTTTGCAGTATTTGTTCTTTTGAATCAAACCACAAATATAACATTGAAAAACATTTTGAAAGGGCTCATGTCGGTGCCAAGGTCGACATGTTGAAAAGTATGCGTAAAATGGACATCCCCTCTGGTCTCTCTGCTGGATCAGATGATATTTCAAATGATGGTTCCAAGACATTGCCGGATTCTTCGAGTGACATTAAGCGTTATCGCTGTGGATTTTGCATAAAGAAGATGTTTACTCTACAAGAGTTAAGAATGCATGTTGAAAGTGTACATTCTGTGCGTGATGAAATGGAATACTTTTATTACTACAACCCAGATCTTAAGTTAGTATTGAATGAAATTGAGGATGTACAATTTGAATGCTCTTATTGTAAATCAGGGAAAGATACTTTAGCTGCAGTAAAGAAACATTGTGATTTAATGCATCCTGACAGTCCATTTAAAGTTAGGGGATTTGTTTCAAGAAATAGTGGATCCTCATTATCTGCTATTATTGCTTGCGGATATTGCTATCAGCGTCTACATAATAACACTGAATTAAAGAGACACTTAACTACAAACCATCCAGGTCAACCTCACAAATCTATTGGTGACTTTCCTGACGTACCTCGTAAAAAACGTTCACTCGAAAGTACGGAAGAAGATTTACCATATAAAAAGGTGCGATTTGGAAATCAAGTGTATGTTTGCTCCCACTGTGGAGCTGCTTACTCTAGCAAAGAACATATTGCTACCCATTCCAAGAAGTCTCATTCCCGTCTTCAGCTGGAGTTCTCAGTTGTGATGCCCTCTTCTAGTGGTGACTACGAGTCACGATTTTATAAATGCGAGTTTTGCCTTTTCACTGCAGAAAAAGATAACCTACTTAAGCACATCTCAACGAAGCACAAAATGAGAGTCACGTGTGGCCACTGCAATAAACGTTTTGAGTTTGCTTCTAAACTGAGAGAGCATCACGATGCGTGTCATAAGGGGCTGCCCGTGAAATACAAGCAAGAAACGGTTGGTAATGTTGTTAAACCGGAATTGAAAACTGACCAAGATTCCAATGATAAAAGTCCACTTCAAAATGAAACTAAAAATAAACCTCTTGATGATCTGAGTTGTGTGTTTGTAACTTACCACTCATCAGATGGAAGGCAATTAAAAATGTCTGTTCTAAGTTACTCACAACTTCACAATATTTATCCAAAAGTCATCCTTACTAAAGTGAAAAAAGATGATATATCATAATTTGTAAGATTTTTTTTTGCTTATTTTTCATCATCGATATCAGTTACGCTAATTATTCAGAAATTATTATTTTTTTTAATTTTAGTGTTAAAAGGAACGAAAATGTTTTTAAAATCAAATTTGTTCTTTCATTGTCTATGAATTTTACTGTCACATTTCATTATGCTTGTTTATTGCCTGTAACTTGAGGAATAAATAAATGTTTTTGCTATCATTTGAATTATCTTTAAATTATTATTATCTTTGTTATCTGATGTTAAACATTTCTTATGTATCTGTGGAATTGATATCTAAATGTTGACTTCAGAATGGTTAGTAAGACAATTTTTTTCCCTTTGTATTTTTGTTTAAGTGAGATTAATAGTATCAGCCTACAAAGAAAATTAATACTATTTATGATTCTAAAATTACTACGGACATTCTGATTCACCCTACTTAATAATTCACCAGGGAATAAAATGAAAGATTTAGGTGTAAAACATTTTTTCCAATATAATAATTTTGCGAAATATTGAAGGGAAAAAAAAGCTTATTTTATTATGATTTGTTTAAAAATTGTAAAAACAGAATGAAAAAAAAAATAATAATGAAGAAATTTTTAGAGAATTTTCCTTTTCTATTGTACTATTTACTAAATTTTATTATCAGACAATAAAATTTTAATACCTTTAAAATTAAAGATTTTCTAGTTCTAACTACTGATTACAGAATATTTTGTAAGTTGTTTAGTTTTTTCCCCTCTAGTTAAATTTGATGTTTTTTCTCTTAGAGAACAATTTGAAAAACTGATTTGTGGTTATTTTTAATCAAGTTATGAAATAATTAGTTAGGTCACTTAAAACAGCACATTTTTCTTCACTTTTTGTTTTTAAGTGCCTTCTCAAATAGATTGCTTTAGTTTTGAGAAAATTAAAATTATTTTGCTTTACACCTTTTCAGAGTGTACAGTCTTTGGGTAAAGAATTCATGTATAACATACATAACAATTAACCACGTAGAATAGAAATTATACTTTTGCTTATAAATTGAAGATTTTCAGCAAGAAGTTACAATATATGTTATAAATTTTTTTCAGTGGAAGCTGTCAAATTTCTCACTTGTGGAACAACAATTTAATGCTTCTTTACGACAAAAGGTCTACTATTAAAGGAAAATTTAATTATTTTTGCCAGCTTGGTATTTTATCACTAAGATCAACTTAAGACAGGTGATCAACACATAGATATGGTAGACTTAATAGATTTTACTGTATTGGAAACAAATAATGTATTTCTAATATAATTATTTAAAAAAAATTATGTAGTAATCTCTTATTGTGCATATAATTAAAGTGAATCCAGTATTATGATAATAAATTTAGCCAATATAATTATAAAGTTTTGACTGGTTTAGAGCAGTGTTCTCCAACCTTTTTATCACCGCAGACCTGTCAACATTTGATAATTTTAACGCGNTTATAAAGTGATGACTGGTTTAGAGAACCTATAGTAAATGCTCACCCTTAAGTGAAAGTTCAAAGCTCTAAAATACCAGTAAAAAGCTGAAAAATCTAGAAACAGATTCATATTTAGTATACACTAAGAAATGCTATAAACGAATGGAAAAAAAAAGCTGGCAGCTCGTTTCTATTGATCTATTTGTTAAGGTATCAGTAAATTGGTGTTCAGTCATCTTTGTATAATAGGTTCCCTAGATTGTTTCCTATAAAGCAACTTAAAAGAATGTTTACACCTACAGTGCAAAAGTTTATCAGCTTGAAGATAGTGAATATATCTATTTTAAATTCAAGTAGAATAAATCGTCCTGTAACTTAGAACGTATGTTTGCTCGCCCTTTCCAGAGAAGTGCTTTGAGGGAATCGGTGTAGTATTTTTAATGTTTTTTTTAATTTTTTGTTATGCAGAATGAAATGTGTAACTTCTAGCTTGTGTTTGCTAACACTTTACTCAGTAATACCAATGATGAGTGCTTCTAGGATACCAGTAAAAAATACAAACCAGGGGTGATGGTATTGGAATTCCGGATTTTTCGTATTATTTTTCCGAGTCTTAAGAACTAGAATCAGGGATATTATTGCAGAATTAAATCAAGATCAAAGGTTCGCAGATTTCCGCGAATCTAAAACTTAAAATAATCAGACGAAATTTTTAAACCTGCTAAATCCCATTAACCAGATATTTACATAAGTGTGATTCTTCCTCCAATTTGATTCTTTTGGTTGGTCAGATTTTCGTCATTTTGAATATTTGAAACTGCGGCGGAATCTGCTTATATCAGGATTCATATTTGATTTTATTATCAAACATCGATTTTCGTATTTACCTGATTTAAAAGTTGTGCGTGGCAATTCATATTCACACGATTTAAAAAAATCGTACATAACGATTCCTATTCACGCAATTTAAAAATCTAATGACGTGTTTTCTATTTACACGTTTTCAAAACCAAATACACCGATTTTCGTTTAAAAAACGAAATAGGTTAATTTCGTTAAGAGATTTAAAATCGGCACAATGCGATTCGTATTCACGCTATCTAAAAATAATGCCTCGTTATTCGTATTTACGCAATTTAAAAATCCAATATCGCTATTTGTATTCTCGTGTTTTTAAAAATTCGATATCGCGATTCATATTCACGCGATTTTAAAATCTGACAACGCGATTCTTGTAAAAATTATTATTTTTTTCTTGAATTAGTTACTTGAAGATGTGATATTCTTCATTAGTAGGTAATTTAAGTAAAATTTCGCAAATTTATGTTAAATATAAAACGTGTGGTTTATAAATTAATATTTTGATATCGATTTTTTGCACATAAAATTTTTAGTGTTTTTCCCTTTGTGTCACAATTACCCTTGACAAGCATTTTATCATCCTGTATGGCAGAAATCTAATTTTATATAAAGAAAATTTTGAATCAAAAGTATATATTTTTTCAAATTCTCTCTAGTAGATACAAGTATCGTAATTTTGCGAAGATACGCCTGTCTGGGATAGATTCCTCATCTACAAAATTAGACTAAAATGGAAAAGTATCAAAAAAGCTGCATCGGGTGCGCTGCACAAAATTTTACTATATGAGTGATCGTGAACTTAATGCATCTATTTTTAAAAACCAGTTTAAACAAAATAGTAAAAATTATTAATGTAATTATTAAATGTATGATATATAAATTAATGCAATTTCAGTTTAAATCAGAGATAATGAATTTAATATCTTTCATAGTAACTTTTCAAAATTGTACCATGTAACGCATAACTCTTGCAAATGTTAAAAACCAATAAATGCTTATTTAAAATATCTCAGTTATACGTATCCCAGAAGATAAAATATGGGGATAGTGAAATTTTGAAGAATCAATTCAACAAAATAGAGGTTCCAACTTTAAGGGGAAATATGAGAAAAAAAAGTCAGGTATATCGTTCTATTAGGTATACCAAAATTTAAGGTTCATAAATCACTTTGCAATGACTCCTAGCAAAATTATGACATCTTATTTATCAAAAAATTTCTATCAAATGTAAAACAGATTTGGTGTGCTATCTAAAATTAAATGTCATATTTTTATCATAGTAATAATTACAAGAGAGATGCATTATCTCAATTTTTCTTAATTTTAACTTTTTTCCCTCTCCCAAAAAATTGTTGGATGTTGTTAAAAGAAAAAAAATCAGCTAAGTCATTTCATTTAAAAAAATTTACAGAGGTATCACCCAATTTTAATTTTAAATCATGCAGTTGTAGTGTATTTGAAAAAATATATCCACTTAATTTAGAAATAATTGCATTACTATTACCTTTTTCTTCGTCGTTGTCATAAAATTAAAAGATGTTTAAATTTTGAAAATCAAGTAGAAAATTTCAAGCTGTTAAGAAATATCGTTTGTGTTACTTAATATGTCTGTTTTACTATTAAGTAAAAGAAGTATGAGTAAAAGAGTTTTCTCCGTATGAGAGTAAAAAAATTATTTATACTAATTTAGTAATTTCCAGATTTGATACTTGGTTTTCCAATTTTTTTTAAGAAAGAAAATATATAGTGTAATGAAAAGAATTAAGGTGAGTCTTTAAACACGGTGGCAATTATCTACCTATTTTAAAATATAGGTGACAGAAATATTTTGATAAATAAAGGGTTAATGTAGATTATACCAAAAACAGTAGTTAAAAAAGAAAATATTTTCTTGATCTTGCAAATATTTTCCTGATTTTTATCAGTAAAGAGTGCAAGTAACTATTTAAACCTGCTTCCACTAAATTATATTAGATGAAGTCCTTAGTAAATGTTAGTGCATTATGTTTACCTCGGTTTCTAAGTCATAGTTTCATGCACAGTGTATAGTACTTAAAAAAATTTTAAGGGTGTTTTTGGAAGCTCATTCGCAGAGCAAGGGCAGTCACAGCACTTTTCGTTTAACAGAGCTTTGAAACTTGGGAAATATTAGAAAGCCATAGCTTATTGGAGAAACATTTTAAAGCAAATTCTATTTCACCACCATAGGTAATTTAAAGAATAGAAAAAGTGAGTTGAGGCTCATCTAGAGTGAGCCATGACGTTTAAAAGACTGATAAGAAATTTTCAATATAACAAAATGAACACAATGTGGGGATGGTCTCTTTCACTAATTTGATTGTACAATTTCGAATTTTTTTTCTTCCAGCAATTGAAACTTCATGGCTTACTCTAGGTTTACCTGGATTCACTTTCTCTATACTTTAAATTAGTTATGGAAGTAAAACAGAATTTGTGATGAAAAGTTTCTCTAACGGTATAGCATCCTCTTATGTGCCTTACTCTTGAGGCATAAATGATTATCATTTCATGTCATCTATACCTTGCCGTAAAGATTTATTGGGGCTTCAAGAAAGGCCAAATAATTTTAAAATGTTAAAATTATTAAACTTTTTTTAAAAATTGCCAATTCGGCAAGTGTTTTCCAGCTAGATGGAAATTATCAAAATCAATGACTAATTCTCAATTTCGCAATTTTTTATGAGTCCAGATAATACAACTTAAAAGTAACTTTTTAAGTATTAAAAAATTAGGTCACAAACATTTTTCACAAAACTGTGGCTTTTCTTCATATTGATAATTTTTTGCTATTTTCAATGTTAACCGGAAAGAAGTTATTAAAAGATAAGTTAAACTTGACCTAATAGTAATGAATAACTATTACAAACTTACAGAAGTAGTGAAAATAGCACATTATTCGCCAAAAGCGTTTTTTCATGTAAAGACAGAACCTTTAAAAAAAATCTTCTTCCTTCCTAAAATTTTCTAATTCCTGCATAAAATTCTCTTCCATAACTCCTTAATAAAATTTTGCACCATCTTCATAATCATCATAGAGGGGGCACTGGATAGAGACAAACATAACTTAACCTAACAGCTATGAATAACTGTTACTAGCTCACAACAGCTTTAAAAATAGCATATAAATAAAGAGCAGCTTGTCTTTACATCCAACTATGAACCTGTCGATGTCCAAATTATTTTACAACTCTCAATATATGACTATGCACATAGTGGATTTAAGGCACATAATTGGAAGTTTCTAATTTTGAATTAAATAAAGAGAAAAGGAAGAACATAAAACCTCTCACAGTTAGCCTTATATGAGAATACAGCAACTAAAAAACCTAATTTTGCAGTAAAAATGAGTAGGATTCTGAAATCAAAAGTGATATAGAATTTTTTTTTTTCTAACTGTATTTTGTTTAAAATTTCTAAATTATATACTGGAACACAAAAATGTGAGTGAGCATCCTTCCTATGTTTTTTAGTGTTTTGTAACAAATATACTGCACACTTTTCAATCAGTTTTAAAAGAATAAATAAATTTTACAATAAGTAAAAAAAAAATTATTGAAAAAAAGGGTATTTTATCAACAAAAAAAAAAGTGTTTTAATAATACATAAAAGGTTTGATCTGTCTAGTCCAGGGGTTGCCAAACTTTTTTGATCATTGACCCCTACATAATTTTTCAAAATCTCCATCGACCCTCATAAAAGTAATTTTCTGTTAATTAAATTAAAACTCTATTAGATACTGTGTTTGTACATTTATTTTATGATTTTGAACATTTATTAAAGTAATAGTACATAGTGTAACAATAGTTTTATGAAAAATATATTAATGTTGAAATATAAATACCTTAATATTTATGAAATAATAAGTAATTATAAGTAAGTAGAAATAAGTGGCCTGCCGTTGTATAGTAAGTAAGTAGAAATAAGTGCATAGATTTGTCTGGTGTTTTTTTTTTCCTGCAAGGTTCGTTACATTGGGTTCAAAATTGGTCAATTTTAATCTTAAATCCCCTCGAAACTCCACATTTAATTTCTGTTCTTAGTTAAGATTGAATTTTCGTGACTGAAACCGGCTTCAACCATATAGGAACTTGGAAATGCTATCATAAATGGCTGAGCTATTTCGTAAAGTCTTACATATTTTTGTATTATATTTTTTATTTGTCCAAAATTTGCTTATTGTTAAATTTTTAAAAAGCGTCTTTGCTTCAAATCCCCATAATAATTCAGCAAGCTCATCTTGCAGGTTGATGTCCACATTTTCAATTTGAGCAGAAAATGGCACAATAATCCAATCAGGGATGTCAATGTTTTCCAAATCAACAAAACACAGTTTAAAATCGTTGCTAAGTTTCTGAAGATTACCTGTATATATTTCCAAGTCTTCTTCTTTTATTTCTAATTGTCACATATCTGAAAAATACTGATAATCCTTCGACCAATCGACCCCGAGGCTCAGATCGACCACTGTTTATGTTAAATAGACCCCTGGGGGTCTATATAGACCACTTTGGCGACCTCTGGTCTAGTCTGTCAAATAATCTATGGTCTCAAAATTGATTTTTAGGTGATTAATATATTCGTAAAGGCACCTAGCTTGCTTATTGATCTCAAAGTGCTTACTTCTAGTAGTATTTTCTAGTTTTATAAAGCCTGCAGTTATAAAACTTCCTGTAAGAGAATATGATCAAATTTATGACAATTTACTGCATATCGTTTGGTATGTGTACATAATAGCATCAGAAGTACTTATTTTTAAGAATATACTTAATTTAAATTATTTTCAAGTCATTATTGCTCTTTTAGCCCTAACCTTATTAATCAGCTAGTTTCAAATAAAGTGGATAGAGGTTTTTAATGAAAACAATTCTTCACTAATTATTAAAACAAGATTCTTATAACAAACATACATACATTTTATTACCATAACTTTTATACAGTGATAAATCCAAAACCGAAAAACATTTTAATGAATGCAACTGAAAAAAACTTAATTTCATAAATGAAGAGCTTATTTTACAGCCAAAATAAATGTATTTTCTGGTAGACCGTACTAAGTTTAACACGTTTGAGTCCACCACATTGCAAAAACTCAAAACAATGTAAAAAAAAAAAAAATCCATTACATTGAAAAAATTATTCCACAACATATAAAATAGCTCTATTGACAGGTTTTTATACATATATGATTTCAAATGCAGAAGTTTGTTACTACAGCTAAAGATCACAAGACATTATAATTACTACAAATAGGATCAAAATATGCACAAAAATTTCTCTACATACACTTGATTGCTTTCACAGCTATTAGAGTAAAATTGCACCAAAAAATAAAATCTCACTAATTAAATTTACTAACACGGAAAAAAATGTTTTGTTTAAAGTAAAAATTACTTCTAGACAACGGTGCATTTTTCAATATGATAAGAAAATTTTTAGGAGGAATAGTTTAATACAAAAAAAAAATTCATTAATTTACTACAAAATGATATTATTACATAAAAATAAATTTGAGAAAAAAAAATTAAAAATGGGATTAGTTAAAAAGAACACGTAGATTAAGAAAACAAATTTGTTTGAATGAACTTTATGCAAGATACTTTTAAATTTGTGTTTTAGCAAATCACACATTTAGATAATATGCATATTTTATAGTTTAATAAAGTGGTACATTGGCACATAAAAAAATCAAGAACATAACAATTCCAAAATCAATGGCACAGCAATTGGTTCCTTTTAAAAGTGTCTTAAACAATATGTTTATTCAGTATCACTATACTTAGTTGAAGCAATAAAATTGTATAAGTTTTTAAAGTTAACAAAATGCTTTTCAATAAATTAATTAGATTAAAGCTCAAGAAAATATATTTAACAAATATTAAAATCCATACACTTTTGTTCTTGCAAGCAAAGGTGCACCAATTGAAATAGCAAACAAAGCATTATCGAAATGCACTATTTACTGTGAGTTCATATTTTTGTTTAAGAATTGGACTCCAGGAATGAGAGCGACTGCGATAACTTCTGGAGCTGGAAATGGAAGCGGGGGAGTGTTTCGTAGGATGTAGAGGGGAGGAAGATCTGGAAAAAGAGTGATAAGACCAAGAACTAGTACTGCTAGGTGTGGGTGGTGAGGGCCGTCGATATGGAACCGGTCTCTTTCGAGCGCTAAAATTGAAGATGATAATTAGTAAGCATGTACCAAAATAAGAATTAATTATACTTTCTAAGTTTTTATTTAATATTTACCCTTTGAATATATCAAGTTATAAAAGGATATCAAACTCATTATCTTCTAACTTGTATAAGTAATACCAACAGCCAACAGTTTAGATATTTTACAAATTTCAATTTATTAATGATCATAGTAGACTGATTGTGGAGGGTTGTTCCAATATTAAATAAGCGTCTTTTTTATTCATTTATTTTTGATAATAAGAAGGGTCAGATATTCTTTTTTACTTAAAATATAAATATCATTATATAGAATTTTTCATAAACTTAGTTTTTGTAAGAAGAGATTTTTTTGAGAAAGAAAAAACTTTATCTAAACCTTTGTCATATCAAAAATTTTTTCAAAAACTTATTCCAAACAATGTTTGTTCGATTTTAGGATAACCAAAACTGTAGGAGTTTATTAATTGTACGGAAGTCGGCCTTATGTTTAGTTAGAACAGTTTGAATAAAGTTTATATGCCACACGTATGCATTTTGCCCCAAATATATTGCTCAGTTTTATCTTTTGACAGAATTTTCTTGGAAATATACTTATTAATTAAGAAATTACATTAACTTTCATTGCATAATAATTTTAAAGCCTTTAAAACAAAACTTTAACTTGTTTTATGTGCTTTTAAATATCGCAGAAACTGTTTTAAAAAAACTATAATTTATTTAGAAAGGAGAGAAATAAAAAAAAACTACAATTTACACCACTTTTGGACCTTTTCTAATTACAGAATTAAGACTACCAACTTATTTTTAATGCATTTACTAGAAAATCAAATTACTTTGGCATGTAAAGCTGCATATTTGAAAATCATAATTAAAAAAAAAACTAAACTCAGCGGCGCGACAGCTCTAGAGGGCCAAGGCCTACTGTGCCCATCTCAGTTTTCTTGACCTTGGGCTCTGGGGTGCAGGAGCAGATGTTCCGGTCAGGTGGTCAGCCGAATGCAGAACCCCCAGTGTTTAGTTCCCAAGCATGCTTGGTACTCATTTATCGACCCACTGAAGGGATGAAAGGCTGAGTCAACCTCGCCCGGCCTGAGAATCGAACCAGGGACCTGTGGCACGACAGTGCTACCGATCAGCCACCGGGCGTCGAAATCATAATTAGAAAAGAAAAATTCGGTACAAATTTATGTAGAAACAAAAATTATGCTGATAAATGCGATAATTGATTCTTATTTAGTTGGAATAGTCAAATAAAATTCACCGTTAAAGTAAAATATGTAAAGCAAATCTTTCATTAGTATTAATAATTTTAAAAAATTATATAATGCTATTATACTACTGGGTACTAGTGTACCCTACCAGAGGAAATAATTATAGGCCTAATAGGGGGCCTTATAGGTTACTATGTATGTATATATAATAGTGTGTTGAATAGCGTTAAAATGAGGAAATTCAAAGTCAATATTCAGTATTATGTACTACATGGCCCTATATCTCACCTTAATATTGACCCATTATATTCAAACTGGACCAAGTATTATATTACTGGGTACTACAATAAAAATAAGTTTTTGTTTCTCATATATGAGTTAAAAGATGTCAAAAAGAATAATCAGTCAATTACAATCAGCTGTAAAAAATGACACTAAGATATTGGATCAAAATGAGTTTCTCCAATAGCATAACAAAGATAACAGATTTTTTATTTTATTTTATTGATTAGTCACAAAGAACTTCACATTGCCATTGTTCTTTCAGGGAACCAGATAAACATTTATATTATGTAACTATTGAAAAAAATATGTCACATAACAAAATTGTAATAAAATTAATGTTTTATAGAAACAAAAATTTTTTAAATTGGAATTACTCTTGGGTTATATGGTATTGCCATCTTTTTAATGACTATAAGCTTGTAAAATTTTTATAGTTTCAGTGATGTTCTTTGTTTTATATTCCGCATTACAAAAGTATAAATTTTTATAGTTTAAGGAAAAGTGTGTTGTTATTTGCTGTCGACCAGTTCGATCCAGAATTGCTAGGATTTATTAAATTCTAATCATAAAGAAAATAATTTTCTACCGTAGAATTTAAGAAGTAGAGTGGTAAAATAAATAATTAAAATTTATATGTGCACTATAATTGGAATTAATGCAAAGTTTTTAATAATGTGGCATATAAAAAATTTACTAATGATAGTATTTTAGTAAAAGAAAAAAGCTTTTCTATTTATTTATAAAGCAATTTTGTATAATAACATAATATTAAAAATTTACTTAACCAATTTTATATCACAATTCAGGAGGTTACATATACCCACAGGTAAGCATAATTTAAAATCTTTCATAATAATTTAGGTAATGAACAGTAAAGTGGTCTTAGTGCTATCTCTAAACAATCGAGTTTTTATCACAACTGCTATCACATCAGAGTTTATTTTCTTTTTCTCCACTTAATTATTATACATCACCAACCCAAGAATATTCAATGTATAACTAATATATATATTTTTTAATGAAGAAGTTTCTTAAGATAATTTTGCTACAATTGGTTTTGTTCTAATTCTTTCGAGTTTATTATTTATTTATTTTTTAGATTAACATTAGGTTTGATACCTGTTCATAATTATACAATTTTCAATTTCAGTAAGAGGAATTATAATAGAAGTTTTTTTTAATTTGAAAGGCATTAATATTTTTTTATTTTTGTGATGAATTATAAAGAAAACTTTTCTTTATTTAACATAATCCTAAACCTAATCAGACTTTCAAACACTTAAACTAAAAATAAAACAGAGGATTTTTAGGAAAATTTAACTGTCATATTTATTGATAATAGTAAAAAAAATGATAATTAAAAAAGTACTATTAAATGTAATTATCATAAAAAAAATTTCCAGTCCTAAATTTACTATTACAAAAATTAAGTGAAAGCACTAGCGTAATTTTCAAAAACAAAAGCTTGTTTTTTCTAAGCAATTTTATTTAGCATGCAATAAATTAAAACATGGATTTGTTTTTATATTATACTTCATGTTTTGAACTATATTTAAAATGATTGATATTATGCTCAATGTATTAAAAAAGAATGTGTTTAACTCTTTTATTGTTTCATAACCGCTTCATTTCTAATATGATTTACTTAAAAACTTAACAGCATGTACAGAACTGAGTTTCAAGATAATTCTAAAAATTATTTTTTACTAAAATGGAAGCACATAAATTAATGAAGTTGTAGAAATATCGTCATATAGCAAATCATATCAGCAACTGTAGATATTTTTTCACATCAAATACATTTTTAAATGGATAAAAATATCAAAAGTAAAGAAATTTGTTTCTCTATTTTCATTTAAAGATAGGGCTGCATTTCCCCATTTTCTTTTGAAATTAAACAATCGAAAATAAATACTAATTGACAAAATACGATGTAGCAAAGTACAGAGCAAAAAGAAAAAAAGGAATCCCTTAAATAACTTTTGATCTAATGATCAAATTTATCATGCACTATGACTCAATCTCAACAATGGGTGGCCCTAACCTTAAATATGAAAATTAATTAGTGCAAACAATATTTTAAATTTCAAACTCAGTGACAAAAATATACATACTTTCTCTGAATAAACATACCTTTTTTTTACTAGTTTGGATTCCTGACCCTCAATATATAGGGGATAATCGCATTGTAGAATATATTGTCTCACAAGTTTCGTCAGGAGAGCATTTTATAATTGTGTGCATAACATCTTCAATTCGCTTAGAAAGTTCTCAAAATATATAAATAGTGAAATTAACATTATAAGGAGCCTAAATTTTCAACCGCTTTCCAGACATTGGGACCATATTTTCTAGGTTGTGGCTATCCCTATATTTTGAGGTTAGAGAAATCCAAGTATGTCGGGAAAAAAATGGCGTGTTTATTCAAAGAAAGTACATTTTTGTATCTGATTTTGTAACTTAAAATATCACCCACACTAATTAATTAGTATATTTCAGGTTACCCATTTAAACCATTATGATTAAACCCTAGTATGTGAAGATGCGATCACTAGATTAAAATTTACCCATGGTGTTTTTTCTTCCCCAAACACTTTACTTTTTCTCCTGAAATATTTAACACTAAATTACTTAGTTACAATGAATGCAGGCATAAGGGATCTTTCCAAAATTTATTCTTATCGCTTGTAGATCTCAATACCTTAACCCTCCAGGCATTGAGCCTCAGGGTGAAATTGTTGGGGGAAATTGTCTGCTCTGTATTACTTGCCCACTGAATAACATGGAAGCTGGTTTTTCAATGCAGGAAAGCTTGCGGCTCAGAAAAAGCCAGGACTGACGTTCAAAGGGTTAATCCAAATATATATATATACATATATATATATGTTCCAAGACTCCTTAAAAATAAGGTCATAGGGAATAGCAAGCAAAAAAATTTCCATTAATGATACTTTTCGAATTAGTTTTGAAAATAAAGGGAAAAAATGAATTTCATAAACAATGAATAATTTTGTTTTAGCATTTTGTCAATGTCGACGATTTTTATTAATTAATTAAATCTTGTACGTGTTCTATCAAATTCAAAAATCATGTGTTTTGTTTTTGTAGAAATCTACTGAGTCTCATTTCATTAAATAATTCATAGCCACTTTATAAACTAGTTTTATGTTATACCAAAACCACTAAAACAAATTCATTGAAAGTGTCTTACAGGTGACATGATTGTTTGACTGTGTAAGGACTGTTGGTAACATATCGACTTTTCTAATAATTTTAAAAACTTAAAATCATTTTTAAACTTGCATGGTTATTTTTTAAAATTACATTAGCAGGTCCGGTTAAAATTATAGAAATGTAAGAAATAATATATCCTTGAAATAAATATCATGCAATAACTAAATAACAAAAATAAGTAATTGGGGAAAAATGAACAAAAGATCCACCTTTTTGACTGCTATCCTTCCAAATGAACATGCATGAAAATAATAAAAGTAATGGAATACTATTAGTTAAAATGATAAAAGCAAATTATATTAATAACTTTGATATCTAAATATCTACAATAAAAAGCTAACTAAGTATACAATGAAATAAAATGCAAAACAACTAAGGCAAAAATTATAGATCAAAATAAAGCTGCAAATAAAAGGATTAAATTTGATACATGTATTTCTTTATGGTATATACAGCAATATGAAGAGCAAAAAACTATGCTATTTAAAAATTTTATTCGAATCAAGATAATAACAAAGTAGAAAACTAATGAATAATCACTATATGCTCAAAAACTTATTTTTGAGTTTCAAAGATTATAATGAAGTTGTTTTTGGTATCCACAAAAACGATTTTCAGTGTAATAGTAAATTTGATTGGAATGCGTAGGGCCTAAACCATGTTAACTCAGTAGGTATAATTGAAGCCAATGTTTTCCATAGAATATTTTAAAAAATCTAATTGAAAATATAGAGGAAATTTATAAATAGCAAAAAGAGGGATTTTTTCCTTTTTTAAGTCTAGTATTTCTGTAACAAAAGCTAAAACGTTTTGAAAAATGAAAATTTATATTTCATCCCTGACATATATAGAAAATACAGTTCGTTATTGAAGTGAATTGGCTTTATATTTTATTTTACAAATTGCACAGTAACAACCTTAGGATTCACAAGAAAATAAAAATAGAAATCTGCACTTAGAAAACATGAATGATCACGAAATTGATAAAACATTACAGACCTGTCACATATGTAATAAGTATCAGTTATTTTGTTTGCTAAAGGTTTAGTTATTTTCCTTATACAGCCTTCCATTCACCAGTAAAAAAATTACTATGCAAAAAACTAAGGCTTGTATTCAGAAACTTTTCTTAAGTTTAAGCTCATGCTTGTACTTAGAATAGCATGAATGCTTGCTAAACGGTTGCGTATTCAGATGCAAGTAAGAGATTTTTAATTTAAGCAAAAGGTGTAGTGATGAATATCGTCTGCCTTGATATACCAAATACAATTGATTGTAAAAACTGTACAAAATTATTAATAAATAATTATCCTTTTTTCGAAGCGAAAAGATAAATTTTTTACGCGGAAAAATCATTGAAAGCTTTGCAAAGCCAATATACTACCATAAACTTTAAATAATCAAATGTTGCAGAAGTTCACTAGAATTTATTTTCTATACATTAACAATTCTTTTAAGTTACATCACTCTGCCAAAAATAAACAAAAGGAAATAAAAGAATACATTTTAATACATTTCTATTGCTCAAATGATTCATTAGACACTAACACTGAGTCAAATTTTCTAGCTTTGCTTGAATTACATATTTCTTTAAATTTTAGCAAGAAAAATTCAACATTAAAAAAATTTTCAGTTTTCAAATCGATAAATATTTATCATATAAAATTACAGATGTGTATAATTACAGATGTTATGGACAAAGCAAAAATGAAAGATAAACAAAAGGCTTAACTGATTAGAGTGAATTACAAACTCTAGTAAATTAAAATGTGTAGAATCTCAAATACTTACCCTTTTAACTGGCTAAAACTATGTCTAACCAATCTTAGTTAATTAAATCCTGGAATTACTGTATATAAGTAGATAGAGCATTATATTTTAATGTAATACATAAATAACCCATGCCTGGTATAGTGGTCACAAGTTATGTATGATGTTACAATTCACTAAATTGATTTTTTTTTAAGGTTTAGAACCATTGCCAGGATAATAATGTAAATAGGCTTTGCGTTTTAATTGACTAGAATTGCTCGTTCTCAACTTTAAATGGTTAACTATAGACTTATCATTCATTTTTCCATTCTTCGTAACATTCACATCCTCTATTTCACATTAATCTAGTTTTAATTTTCATAGAAAATAAGATTTAACAGAATACAAAGTTGTCATAAAAATAAATATAAAGTATTGTAAAAAGAAAAAAATCCTTGTTAGATTTGTTTTGAAAATATATGGTCTCAAAGAAATATTTAAAAACTTAAATAACATATGATTAATTATGGCAAATAGCATAAGAAAATAAACAAGGTGACCACAGAACAGGAAAAATCTGGGAGAATCTGAGAAATTTTTTTCTGAATGTCTGTGGCAATCCTTGCTGAATAAATTAAAGTTGCTTAGCCAAACGTTAAATCTTAAAGTCCTTAATATGTTTATTGAATGCATAAAAGGAAAAAAAGAGCATTTTAATAAAAAAAAATTATTTTGTTGATCCACTTAGATCAAAAATTATGCAAAAATGATTTAAAAATTCACGATCAAGAATCATCATGAATGAGTTTCAAATACTCATGCATAGTTTTAAATGCATACAGTTTGCCAAATACAATACTTACACAAATTGTACTTAAGAAAGAATCTGAACAAAATATAAAACAAAAATACAAATGAGAATGTAAACTATGATTTCTGTATTTTAAGTTCTGTACAATAAAATTACTGCAAACTAAGAACGAGAAATTTAAATGAATATCGAATTTGTTTAGTTATTTATTTGTTCATACTTTCATTTACTTTAATATTTTTTTTTGTTTAAGCTATTAACTATTTGAAAATTTCTAAAAATACAGTGTACATCCTTTTATGATTAATCTCTTAATCTTAAATGTTGATGAACGGCAATATAATGATTGACTTGAAACGTTCTAACTATTTACATCAACTTTATAGTAATGATGATAAAAAAAGATATTTCTCCTGCCTTTTAAATTTTATACATTTTTTAGGGTAGTGTTTTGTTTCAATAGAAATAGAATTGGTATTGCACAAGTTGAGAAAACTCACAAGAAATTGTTAAAAAACCAGTTGATCCAAACTCAGCCAAGTAGAAGCTGAGAAGTATAGTTTTTAAATACAGTAACTTCTTCTCTAAATTATTTAAAGAAGGAAAACTGCTTCACTGCTTTCGAAAATTCACCTAAATAGCTCAACAGATAAAAGGCAATGTTTAGTATAATAATTGCGACAGCCTGTAAAATTTATTTTCGAAGACGAAAAATAAACAAGTTTTAAAAAGTTATCATAGAGATAAGGAAATGGAATTAAAACTTTCAAGACTATATATATTTATACATATATAATAAAACACTTTATGAACACCTGCAAATTTTATAGTATTTACACCAACCCTTAATTCATATCTATTTTTCTTCGCTGCTGATGATGATTAAATTAAAATATTATTTCTGCCTTATCCTCTCCTTCATTTCTTTCTCCTGTACACTTTTGAAATTGAAAATTCTTCTTTTTAATGCAGTTTAGGTAGCAAATATCTGGCTTTAAGGTAGGCCACACACTGAGGAGGCAAGTGATAAGAAAGAGGTATAAAGATGGCAAATTCTTATACTTCAAGGATGCACAGATGTGATGTGTGCATGCTAATGCAATAGTATGGGAATGCATTCCTTGTATGTCTCTTACTTACCTCCTCATTGTGTGGCCGGCCAAACTTCACTAAGTCAACATCAAGAGAACATGCACTGGAGAAATACTTTGTCGATTTATTTACGTTCCGCCTTACAGGATTGAGATATAGAAAAGTGGTGATTAATGTGGGATGGTATGCCTGTTTGGCCTATCCTACTCATAGTTTCTGACTAATATTGCAGGCTACTTGTCAATATTTGTCAGAAACTATGAGCAAATTCGCAATTGGGTGCTTGTTTGGTATTGAAGTAATTTAAAATATTCAACTTAAAGGTGGTGCACTGAAGTGCTTCAATTTTTTAAATTTTGTGCTTAAAAATATAATGAAACGAGAATACAAATAATTAAAATAAAATAATGACATGCAATAACTGTTTTAGGAAAATATAAATCATAAGTGCTTAAAACAAAACAAAAAGGTGATAACTAATACCTGTTTACGGTGTGCAATGTGCATGAACTGAATCGTGAAGCTTAACTGAAATGAAACAAACATGTCAGTATGGCAAAAAATATATATGAATGCTTAACACAACATAAAAAAGATAAGGATTGTGATAAATAAAAACAAACAATGTTGATAAATAAAAAAGAACAATAATAATAGTTTAACAAGAGACTGCAAAACAATCAGAACCGTAAAATGCTTTATCATAAATATTTTAGAAATTTTAAAAAAAACTTGGTTCACTTTTTCTTGTGACCGGTATTCGATTTTCTAAAAATTTATAGCTTAGGAAGTAAGCAGCATGTAATAAATGCAAGAATATTTTATGAAAAGTTTAAATTTTAGTAGCCATTTTAATTTGCATTACTTTACAAAATAATTTTTCCTATTCATTTCAACTTTATCGAATATATTGAACACTTTTCAACAAATTCCATTATATAAATCAGAAAAAGATGAATTTTTTTATGGTGTGATTTTCCATAACGTAACAAAATTATAATTTTCCTATCTAACTTAATAACTCATTATATTATTTATTAACTGGTTAGTAGCCAAGTTTTGATATCGTTAACAAAACACATAATATCTATATGTGTACAGATATACTTATAAAATTAAACTTAGATTGATAATTCCTAACATTATTAGAGATAAGATTTTTAGAAAGAGTTTTGGTAAGATACTTTGAAAATAGTAAAACATAAAAGTTAATGCCACAACAAAATTACATAATACCTGATGTATAAAAACATTCCAAAAAATTTGCTTGTAATCAGTACATTGCAAGATTAAATCTTTTATTGCATAATGAATTAAAGCAATCTCCAGTTAAACTAATTTAAAATAATAATAATAAAAATTTAATAAGGAATTGTGGGGGAAAAGTGTACATGCAGGTGTTAAATAAAATAAAATCCAGAGAACAAACTGTAGCACTCTCAAAGATTAGAAAGGAAAAAAGAGGAAAGTGTAATAGAACTTCTAGAAGACCACCACCACATCCTCAACCAATAAATGGAAGAATTCTGTCTCACTGCAGAAATTTAGCTTCTCATTCCAACAAAATAGGAATAAATATATTTTAAATTCTACAAAAATCAATGCAGAATTTTTTGACACCTTATACTTAAAATTCTTGACTTATGAAGCAATATTATTTCCTTAGAAAATTATAATTTAACGTTTTTAATAACTGATAAAATTTAAAAAATTAAAATAATTACTTTTCAAAATTAAAAATATTTTTGTTCAAAAAGAAACAAAAATTTTGAAATCTTTTTAAAAAGGGAGATTGCATATGACAAATTTTTCATTTTTATTTTAATGCTAACTGCATGCTAAATTATGAATTTGAAGCATAAAAATCTCAGAGAATTGTTAATAAAATTTGATGTTTTTTTATTTTCCTTTCATATGATATAAATGTCTAAAGTCTTTTAATGTGTATATGAATTACTTAGTCTTAAGATGTCATTTTGAAGTTACTCAATTAAAAAGTATGCATTGAATTAAAATAATAAAACTTTGAACCAGAATTTTCAGGGAGATAGAATCAAAATAAAATTGGTCATGTGGCATGCATTATCTTTAAGAGTAGTGCTATGAGCTATGTTGGATTTTATGTTTAAATTTTGTTTTTTCCATTTTTTTAAAGAAATTTTTTGTGATAGGGCATTATTTTATAGCAGAATATCTTTTGAAAAAATGGGACTTAGAGGCTCTATGCTAAATTTCTGCAGCTTGAAAAGGGAGGAGCCAGTGGGCTAAATGGAAGAAATACTTTTCTTCAGTACAGGCGATAAACTCTACTCCAGAGACTGCTGCTACTGGTGCTAACTGAAGAATGTCGGCTGAAAGGCGACCTAGATAAGGACTGAGAGGAAGAAGAGCGAGAACTTGAACGTCTTCGTTTACGAGGAAAACTCACTGATCGAGCCCTAGAGAAGTTATCCCCATGTTAGTTGTTAAAACTTTAGATCAATAAGTGATACATACTTGTAAAGAGAAGTAGTTAGTCTTTTTAAATGATTTGAGAGAAAACATTAAAAACATCAGATTATCAATATATTAGAATTAAAATTTCATTAAATTGATTATAATGGTGAAAAAGTTTCAAGTAAGAAAATAAAATAATATTTTTATTAATTGCTAAAGAAATATGTTTTAAACTTTGCCAATGTATTTAGTGCATGACTCATATTAGAAGTAAGTGCATAAAGACATTTGCATCTATACACTTACCTCTCACGTCATACATTTGTTTCCACTATTCAATCAAAAATACATGGGATTAGGTAAAAACAATCAATATTAAGCAAAATAAATTGTTTTCAGATGCTAGTATTCAAAACGCAAGTTAAAAACTATTAAATACTATCTGATACCTGGTGATACGACGTTTATCCAAAAAACTCGGAGAGCCGCGGCGTCGAGGAATGGACGGACTCCGAGCTATGGATCGTGAACGGGAACGAGATGAATAGGAGCGGGAACGAGACCTATATCAAACAAAAAGTTTTAAAATTTGTACAATTTCTAATAACTTACATATTTTAATGTTCACATGATAAAAATAGTATCAGAGTAATCAAGATCATAGAGCAGAAAAAGTACACAAAAGAACAAAGTAAAAAATTAATTAAACTTAATTTAATAAAAAAATTAATTAAACTTATAGCTTTATAATACAAAATATTACCTACATACAATAATATTATAAAGTTATTCAAAAAGATGGTCCTAATTTAATAATTTTGTATTTAACTGAGAATGGAGTATGTCTGGATGCATAATCTAGTGTGAAAGCACCATAACTAAAGATTTCTCTACCCGTAAACTAGATCAAAAGTATTACAAACAGAAAATGCCCGGCCATAGTCTATAAAGAATAATAGCAGGTGGTAAAAACGCAAGTATTTTCTTTGGAAGAGGGAACTCTATTAATTCTTTTTCTAGAAGAGGGTCACATTGAATCTTTTAATGAAGTATACAATGGACATGAGCAATTTACATTCTAATAAAAAATTTTTTTAAAGCGTCTGAAATAAAGATTAAACTTAAGAGTTTCAACTCGTCCTGCATGATTTTTATGTAGCTGCCGGCCGTAAATGCTATTTCCCAACCAATATAATATTTACTATGCTAATGCGAACCAAAGGGGTGGTAAAAGCTTTTCAATTGAATCCCTCTTTCTAAATAACCCTATATATTGAATAATCCCACTCTTTTTAATAAGTCAAATATTTGTGTGATGTATAGAATAACAACATATAAGAATGTAATATGATGTTAAGTAATGTAAAATAACTTTTAAGTTATTTAGAAACTGCAAGTTGCATCTTTATAGCAAACAATTTTAAAGATAAGTCATAATTATTTTTTGTTTGAATATAAAATAAATCTAAAATAAAATGCAATTATCCCTTTATAACTTTTTAACATTAATATGAATTTTTTAATATTAGTAGCGTCTTTTACTTAAATTTTAATAAATGATAAATAATATTTGGTGATATTCTACCGTCAGAATTTTAATATATGCTTTAAATATGTGATTTTCTGAGTAAAAAATACTAAATATATTACAGGATCTAGTCTGAGAATTACATAGAGGGAGATTAATAATTTTGCAAAATTTTATTGAAGTTTCATTCATTATATAATTATTATAAAAATTTATACAATATGTAATCTCAAGAAAATCAGTGATGTAAGGATAAAAATAATAGTAGAGTGGAAATATGCAGTCTAGGTATGCAAGAAATCAAATAATCCTATACTGATTTCTGAAGAAGATTGACCTCCTAATTTTTTAAAATTTTAATTTGTTAAATAACTTTGTATGGAAATATATGTGCAATGAAATATTTTAAAAATAGATTAAAAAATAAAAATTTTAACTCAGGGAAAAAACTAACACTTGAAAATGATATATTACACACATACAAACTTTCCAAAAAGGCTTGAAGTTTAAATTTGTTATGACAATACAAAAGTGCCTAGTGGCCAACATGAAACAAGAATTTTTTTTGATGCAGATTTCATGAAAAAAATAGATTTAAATTTATAGACAGTGAATACCAAGGAAACTAATTTATATAAGCAAGAAATAATATAATCAAGAAAATAATATACTTAATGACCAAGCAAATTTACTCACTGTATACTTAATTTTACAATTTTGAACAGTATGAGAAATCAAATTGTAACACATTTTTGAATAACATATAAGTTTTATTTTAAAAAAATTAATAACAAAAACTAAATACTTTGAACTAGTTAAAAAAGAAAAAAAAAATTCTGAATTTTTGATGAGATAGATGTTTTTAACTGATTACTTTAAAAGAGAAGGACATGTTTTAAAATTTTTTTTATGTTTCATTCTCACTGCATTATTTAAAAATATTACTCGACTAAATTCCCAAGCTAACAATAAGCCAAGTAACATAAGTTTGAGAGGAACTTATTTAATTTAAGGAAATTTTTTTAAATTATTTATATAAAAACCAGTAGAATCCTTAATTAAAGTAGAGACTGGGAAAATATGACAAAATCTAAAATAATTATTATACAGAGTTGGCAGCTATGCAGACATGAATCTGATTCATTCTGTATCCTCCTACACAATTAATATATATTGGGTTTAATGTGTGTCACCTTTATTTCACTTAAAAACATTTAAGTCAGTTATACAATAGGGACACATATATTAATAAAACAGAGCATTTATGTTTTAAGTTATTTTATATCCGTGGCTGAACAGTCGACCCAATTTTGGGTTTACGATAACTAATGTTCAACTGCGTAGCCTTGTAATTTTGAACCAATCCAGAAAACAAGGAAAATTCTGGATCAGTACCTCCAGAGGTATTGATTTGTTATGGAAACATGGAGGACTTAGCAACTCGACAGATTTAACGTGCATCAGTCACCATTTACTACACGAGGAGTTTTCGGCCGGCGGGGATCGAACCCATGAACTCCTGGACATGGGCCCAGTGCCCTACCAACCAGGATATCTCAGCCTTATATTTTAAGTTAGTAATTAGTCACCGCTTTATGATAATTAATGTAGAACAAAACTGAATGTAGGGTTTAATGGCACAAGGTCTGGAAAGAACATGCAGCACCAAGAAAATTGGACAATTAAGGCAATTTTGACATTTTAAGTAAATTTGTGAGGCCAAAACACTGGCCAAAAACAAAAAATATAAATTATGAAGCAAATTAAATATGCTTATTAATAAAATAATAAATCAATAAATAGAAAATTATAACACAAAATGAGGATCATAAAAAAGTAAGAATTTTCGAGAGCTTTCAAGACTAAAATATCTTCACTACATTTTCTAAATAATGTCTGCTTAAACTATCATAAAATATTTTTTTGTAACTAAATTAGTCAATAAGTTCCCATTCAATATTGCTTACTTTATTTTAGTATTCTGAAAAACTTATCTAAATTTAAATGAGTTTTTTAACGAAATCATTGCAGTGGAAAGTATGCACAATTTTATATAATTCCTCATATTTCTGTTGAATGTCACTTATTTCTTCTTGAGGTATCATTTTCTTTTAAACAAATAAATGAAAAAAGAAAAAAATTCAAATTGTATATAACTGATTGAAAATTCGTACTTTTTATTTTTTCATTTAACTTGCGATTTAATACAAAAAAATCTATTTGATGTAATTATTACTTGGAAAAATATAAATTTTTTATTTTCCATCTCATTGTTTATGCTCATATTATGCTTATGCTCATTATGTTATGTTTTCACTCAATAATTAAAGTATATAAAATAGATCATATTGAACAATTTATAAGTTAGAAGTGCTTTGGATATAGATTTTCAATTAGGCTATAATAATAATAAAATTTTTATAATAGCAATTTCTACTGAACAAAATAAGAAAGTGTTACAAAATACCATACTTAAGTTCATACTTAGAAGTTAACAAATGGATATTCATAAATTTAGGCAAAATTTAAAAACAGTTTTTAAAACAATTTACTTACTTTTACCTGAAAAAATAACAAAAATACAAGACTATAAAAGGATAAGTAAAATTAATTGAACAAAAAACATGGTGCAATATAAAAACTTATGCAATATTGCATAAAAAATACTAAGTAAACATAAGAAGGTGAAATGATTTGCATGCTTTAACTTTTAAAATATAAATTAAACTTTGAAAACATAAACACAAACCTTGAACAAATTGATACACTTCCACTTCTACTATAACTTGCAGAACAACTTCTGCTGTGACTCCTACTGCGACTATCTCGATGACTCCGGCTTCTACTATGACTGCGACTTTTGCTGTAGCTTTTACTCCTGCTTTTGCTGTAACTTTTACTGCGACTTTTGCTGTAGCTTCTGCTTCGACTTCTACTAGATCTGACACTATGACTTCTGCTGCGACTGTGTGAAATGCTTCGACTTCTTGAATTCCTAATTTTTCGAGAACTATCTTTCTTGCTATGACTCGAACTACTCTTTATGTGAGGACTACTTTTTGAAGCATTTTCACTTTTTTTAGATGCATTTTCATTTTCAAATACTGTTGGCCTTTCAGAATCTCTTGAATTATTTACTTCTTTTGTTGGTGAAGTTGAATACTTTTTGGCAATTGGACCTTCATCGAAATCTTTATTTGGTGAAGTTTTACTTGGCTGAACTCCATTCGAAACCGTCACCCATTTACCTTTGTTTCGACTGATGTTTTCTTCAGGCAATTCAGTAGCAACAGTGCTGCTTTGTTCTTTTGGTTTATTTGAAGGAGAACTACTCATCTTTCTAGAAGAATTTGGCCTGTCTGCTTTAGGACTTTCTTGATCACTAACAATAACTTTGTGGGTAGTTATTTCTATTGTCTGAGTCTCAACTTGTGGACTGCGACTACGTTTCTGAATCTTAGAATCTGCGTCTTTTACAATACGAGTTGGAATTTCATAGTTTGAGTCTCTGCGACTATGTTGTAAGTTAGTTTTAGATGAACTGACTTGAGTAGTGTCATTGGAATTTGAAGCATAATTTTTGCTTTGAGGCTGTCGAGATTCATTTGATGAGTGAGTTTTGTCTAACTTTGAATCGGAATACTTTCTCCTTTCATGAGATGGACTTCTACTAGAACTTCTACTGCACTCATCTGCTTCTTCTCTAAATCGTTTCTTTTTCTTTACATGTCTCTTAGCATCATCAGAATCTGGACTTAGAGATCTATTGCTATCAACAATCTCTCGCTTAGATTTGCTTTTAATAGTACGGGGATAACTTGGACTCTTTGTTCTTGTATCTGTTTCTAACTTTTTCTTTCCTGAATAACCTGACTCTCCATTCGATTGCTGCTGAAATCTTTTGGATTCTTTATCTTTACTATATTTGCTATCAGATACAGGAGACTGACTTTTTTGCTTACGATTATGTTTCCTGATGCTTTGTTCTGGTGAAGAGTTCCTTCCTGACTTCTGAGATTTTTTATATTTTTCTTTTCGAGGAGGTGATGGAGAGGGTGAGGCCGATTTTTGACTTCTCTTTTTAACAGGCTCATTATTTGGTACATAATCTGGTGATTGTAAAATATGCTTTTTATGTTTATAAACAGGAGGAGATTGTGGAGGAGTGGCATGAATTTGCTTTCTATATTTAGATGAGCCAGATCTAAAAAATCAAATCATTCAATGTTTATATATAATGCAGCAGTGTAATTGATCACAATGTCAAGCACATGATATAAGAACTTTAAGAAGTGCATTTTAACAGGCATTGGTTTAAAAAAAAAGTAATAAAATTGTTGGCACCATTGGCAATTTTGAGTTTCACTGGTATCAGCAACCCTGTTCCCCGCTCACTTAACTCTTCTTTAAGCTCTCCTGCTCATTGCTTTCATTATTTAACTTTGATTTGATAACTATTGTTTTATGGTTAATTGTAACTATATTGTGGAATATTATTATTCATTCAGAATCATTTAATGAACTATTTTTGTTATTGTTATTTTTGTTTACAATAAAAACTGTTATTGTTTAGGAGCTATTTCCTTGAGTTATTGATTATTTCCTATGGATAATAACTTATCAAGGTAGGTTGGACCCTCCAAAAATATTAAATAAACTTTTCCAAAATTATTACATAAAATAAATAAAAAAAAATTTAAATTTCGCATTAGTTTTAATTAAATGCTGCAGTAAATTAAAAAGTTTTAAAAAAAGACTCAGAAATATTTTTTTTAAATATTCACAGTTGAAATATTCATTGAAATTAATGGCAAGTCTATAAAAAAAATTAAAATAGCTAAAATATTTTATTTGAGACAGAAGATTAAATAAGGATAGTAGTTAAATCATGAAAAAATAAAGCCCTCTCAATAGTTGGTTCATTTTTAAAATTTTATTTTAGAGAAATTAAACTCTAACCTTGCACTTTTTTTAGAGACATCAGATTCAGGAGAATATGATTTAGTAGCAGGCTTAGAAGTCCCATTGCGCTTAGGAGAAGGAGAGTCATATTTGCTTTGTTTCTTTTTGCTTGAACTGGATTTTTTGGTGTATTCTACACTTTCCTCCTGATAATTATCTTTCCTTTTTTTCGGAAGAGCATCCCTAAAAAATTATAAGACAAACATTAATTTACATTGCTAGATAATATATAAGTGAGGAACTTAAGGAATGCTAAGCAAACATATTTTTTTCTCAAACTGTATGTTTTAGGGAATTGAAATTGATATAAAAGTAAATATTTATTAAACTCTTAATTTAGGGTTTATCAAAACCAAAACACAAGATTCCAGAAAAGGAGAAAGTGTAATACTAATTTGTCAAAAATAAAAGTAGCAATACCAGAGTGTTTAGGTACACTTACAAAATGTTACGCTGTAATAACCACCCACTGTTTTGGCCATTTCTTTGTTTATGGGGTATAATAAGAAGTACAGGCACGTCTCACTAATTGCTATGTAACAATCCAAAAACCAACCTCGAAATTTACCATAAGATTGCATTAATTATTTAATAAGAGCAAACATAGCACCAACCACACCAAGATTTTCTTTCACACCCAATTTTTTGTTCAAAATTTAAAACACTGTTCTTAGTGAAAATGCATGTGTCCTCAATTATTTGGCACACTTTGATACAAAGATCACATAAAAGTATATTATGATATTTATCAATAATTTTGGAGAAAGTTAATTACACGAGATATCCTGAATCAATGCTCATCACTTTTGAAATGTACATCCACATTTAAACTCTTCACCCCATTGTAGACAGTCACAAACACAGGAGTAGGTGTGGTATGAACTGCATTCGAACTCAATTTTAATCTCCTTTCAATGTTGAACTTTTTAAATAAAAGTGTTTAATAACCACACGGAACTCATTTCTTTCCATTTTTCTTGAAATTAGTTTTATAAAATCGGCTAGGACAATAAAACTAAACATAGATTAAGTTTAAACTTTATCAGTCTTGTAAAGAATAATGCTTACTGGAAACAAATATTTTTTAATATGAGCACTATCTTTATTAACACTTAAGGTCTTATAGAAAAGTCTGAATGCTTTCGGGTCCAAACTTCAAAATTTGTGAGCTTTATAAGCTTACATTGAAACCAATTTAAATGAGAAAAGAATTCTCAAAATACTTAGCACAAATTTATTTAAATAGAGCTAAGGAAAAAAAAAAGATCATTAGAAAGTTCTTGACACCTTTATTCAATAGAAGATAAACCTCAGAGAAGCTTACATATATATATATATATATAAGTTCAAAATGTAGAGAAAACATGGAAAAAATTACAGAATAATGAAAAAAGAAAATTATTAAATTTTTTTGTGAAATCCTGAAAAAAGATATAATATAGATATTATATCTTTTTCTTTCGGATTTTTCTTTCCCGAATATTTTTTAAAAATAATTTTCCTCTTCTCTTTTTCATTATTCTGTAATTTTTTCCATGTTTTCTCTAAATTTTGAACTTATTTTATGGGTTCGATATACTTGCAGCTTATGCACAGTAAATAAAACTTATTTATTTTCTTAATTTTCTCCTTGTCCTTTTTGTATTCATTTATTGTGCTACATACATAGATATATATGAACATAGCATAAAGAATTTAATTAACATGTCCTTTAATTAAAACTTTTAACTCTGTAGTTTTGATGTAAATAATAAGAAGAAAAAAACGATTCAGGAAAAAAAAACTTATTTAAATTTTAATTTTTAAAATGTCCCCATTAATGAAAATACAAAAAATTAAATGCTTCATGTAAAGAATGAAAAGTTTCGGTAGAGTAAACAATTTAACAATTTAAGGCAACAAACACCCAAAAACAATTTAAGGCAACTTATAACTCCATTTGACATTCATTAACTATAAAATATTGTGTAACTCACTCAGAATCAGGAGAGACAGATCTAGCTTTTCGATTCTGTGACAAGTGAGGACTGTCATTTGATCTAGATTTATGATGTCTATGTTTCTCTGGAGAATGACGATGGTGCCCTTCTTTATCTGATCTAGAACTTTTATAAGAAGTTGACTGCTTAGAGCCTTTGTCTGTTTCCCTATTAATAAAAGAAAGACATTTTTATTTACATAAAATATTAAATGCAAGAGCACTAAATTCAAACAGCTGCTTTTTATATAATAAGAAAAGAAAAAAAAAAGTTCTTTTTTAATTTTTAAGAAAAACAATTTTTAATAAGTATAAATAATGAATAGAGAGTAATTAGTTATTATGTTATGGGGATTTTTATATATTTGGCAATGAAATTTTTTATATTGAATAAAAAAAACGTTAATTAAATCATAATTAAATCATCCTATATGAATTTCATTTGTCATTTTTTAAATTAAAATTATGGAATTGGGTTGTTTGCTATGAGGGGTACCCCACCCTCCGAAAAAAAAAAGTACCTACCATTTTCAGGAAACAAAAAAATGAATATACTATAAATATTTTCTTATTAAATTTACAATTTTATTTAGCTAATTCTGAACACAATGTAAATCTAACAATTATTTAATTTCTAGTAATATTTTGCAAACCATTATTTTTAAAAGGCACAACTAACATTGCGGAAAATCGACTGTCTGGACTGACACAATACTTTTTTCATCATCTGAAGTGGCAAAGCATATGAGTTTAGAAGGGAAATGGGTGAATTAATAATCACGAATCAATTTCTTTAAAAATTGTTATTGGATTGATTTGATAATTTGATGGATTTTTTTAGGTTCACATTTTCATTTTAGCAACTTTCTTAGCAATTGACTGATATCATAAGAAATGCACTTCCATCCAACTTAAGCTCTGATTATTGATGCACTTTACCTATTTTTCTTTTTTTTTTACCATTAAAAATTATTTGTGATAGGATTATAAATTATTGATACACTAAAAACAACTCAAATGATAAAATTATTTAAATAAATTTTAAAATCACATCTAAAAAAAATCCAATTTCTGTAAAACTTAGCCACAGTCATAAATGTTATTTTTTTATCCATTATTTTGGGTCAGGTTTTACATTGAAGATACAATAAAATAAAAAAAATTATCCCCCAACAAAAAATATTTTAATGAAATATTAAAAATATCTACTATAAATAGTAAAAATCATCCTCGAAACTACTTATATAAAATTTCAAAAAAGCATTTAAAATACAACAAGAATCACATGCACCTGCCCACCTCCCCCCAAAAATAGTTATGACGACTTGTCCCCAAGACCCCTGTGGGCATCCCAGGTTTCTACTGTTTTAACAGAAGTAATAAAGTCAATGATTTGAATTTTTGCTTACCTTCCCGAATAGTGTTTTGAAGATTTAGCTGAAGTTGGAGAATCAGACCTTTTACGTTTTTTGCCTTCATGCTTAGATAATTCCTCAACACTGGAAGAAGAATGCCGAGATCGCTTCTTCTTGTCATATTTTTTCAGTTCAAAAGCATTATTAGTAGGTATTTCAATTATTTGATGATGACCTTTCTTATGCTTTGACTTTAACAGGACTGGTTCGAGTCTGAAATATTGCTTTGGTGATGAGCTTCTTGACGAGGATGATGATGAAGAATGAGATGGTTTTCTTTTCCTTTTTGCCTTCTATAAAATTTTTAGTAAAAAATTAAGAAAGCAATAAAAATAAGGCAAACATAAAATCTAAACAATACATGCAAGATTGAATTTACTAGAAACTAAATGCAAGATGGAAAGTTGTAGGAATAAGAAGAAAAATTCTTAAGAGAAATTGTTCGCACAGAATAAAATGTTTTTACAGTAGGGATGCACAAGTTTTTTCAGAAGAGGGCCGTAGAAAGATAAATTTTGCTTTTGGAGATTTGCTGAATGCTTATATTGATTATAATTTATTTATCCTTTTAATAATATGTTTATGTAATGAGAACAGTATAAATTCGTTACTAAAAATGAAAGATAAAGCATACTTATAATATTTTTGAATTTTAAAAAAAAATTTTGAAGTTTTGCATTTATTGACTTTAATTAAATTATAACATGTAATTACATAACAGGTTATCAGTTTTCTCTATTGAAAAACTATACTTAAATTTTTTTAGTAAACCCTAAAACTTCATAAAACATGCTTTTTTAAATAAAAATTTTCTTTAAAAGACACCTATCACTACATTTTGGGACTTTACTGCTTTAATTTTGGCATTTTTTATTAAAATTACTTTAAAAATCATTTCTAAAATTTAATTTATCAATAGCTTTTCGAATTCATCTTTGGATGCAAGGCAGAGGGACAATCATTGACCAATCAAGGGTCCCCAGGCTGAAAGTTGTGCACCCTTACTTTACAGTATTATTTTGTCTGAAAATTTATAGTAAGAATGAATACTAGGAAATATATTTATAACTCTAACTGAAATAGAAAAGAATGACATAGTAATAATCTATACATGTTGCTTTAGGTTTCAAATATAATTATGAAAAGTAGTTATTTTAGCTTGGCTTAATTAAAGAAATGTAAAAACATGCACCAATCAACTTACTCTGGTTTAAAATCCCCTGGAACTTGAGAGATCGCATTTAATGAGGCAACAAAAAAACTTAATATTTAATTTGAAAAAGAGTAACACTATCTTAGATATAATCCCGCAATGCAAAATAACAAAAACATATATTCTGTTCTAAGCAGCATTTTTTTTTCAAACACAAATAAAAGTAAAAACTATTTCAACGAAAAGAAAATTTATTATCAGGAAAGTTTTTTTTACACTTAAAATAATAATCTACAAAACAAGTTGAAGAGCATTTCATTGTTAATAAATAATAGCACATACTAACCAATATAACAATCAATATAAATGATGTTATCTTTTATATTGTAATACAGCTTAACAAGTATTACCATTTTATTTTATAGCACTGTTTAAATAATTTACAGTAAAAAAATATTGTCTTGTCAATTTTAAGGTTATAGTGAAAATTAAAAAAGTAACACTTAAAACAACTCATAATAGAACCTTTTTAAAAAAGATAACCTATTGCACTTAGAACTTGAATTTTGTACCACATCTTCTTCATAGTTATAGATAACTACTTGGTGCATATACAAACTTGTTAACCTTACATAATAATAACATTTATAATTGGTGCTAGATAATTTTATTATCTAATTAAGTGCTCAATTTCTTTAATAAAAAAAATTAAAAAAACAAAAACAAAAAACAGTCAGCCAAAAAAGAAAAACAAACTACTTTAGATCTGAGAATAGTTATTATAAAGAAAATTTTAAGTTATAAAATCAGACACAAAAAAAATACTCCCCACCCCCCCATATACATTTTTGAGCCAAAATGTTTTGAGCCGAAAAAATGTGGCTTCCTCATGGATTAGTTTGAACTCCTTACTATTATTTTTCATATACTTGTTTTTACAGAAAATATTTAAATTTAATTGCACAAATTGAAAAATATTTTGATTTGAAAAACTAGCTTAACTAAATATAATTTATATACACAAACTATTCTTCAGATATATCAGATTATGAAATATAATAGTGTTTTTCTTATGTGTGTGTGTAAAAGTGTTTCCTACACTTATAGATGTAATGTGCTTTTATTTTTTTATTTTTTTGGCAGAGTTTTATATCTATATTTATATATAAAATATACACATATATATATAAAATAAGTATGCGAATACTTATAAACTTAAAATAAGTCTAAAATTAGAAGGTGTGCCCCCTAATGCTAAGCCAATCATTCAAATTTTGTTCTTTATTACAATCATAGTCAACTACAAGTACTTTTTTAAATAACTACAAACAACTTTCGAAATGCAGTTACTGCATCACTACTTCTAGGAAACAAATCTTGCTGTAAAACTTAATTTACACCCATGTTCAAAATGGTTTTTAATAAAAAATTGGCACATTTAAGCAAGAGTTATTAACATACATGGGTATGTTACTTTTAAAAAGTAACGAGTAAGTGCGAAACAAAAGTAATGCTTTTAAAGTACATTTGAGAAAATCGAAAATTCTAAGTAACCATAAATTTCATTAAAAAAGCTAAAGAAAAGTATAATTTCAATTTAAAATGCATTAATTAAAAATGTATAAAACTTTAGAATGCATGAAAATATTAAAAATTTGGTTGAAAGAGTGAACATCAAAAATATTCAGAAATCAAAATTCAGTGTCAGCACATAAAAAGGAGTTTTATTAATTTTAAAACTACCAAATTTTAGAAATTTTGTTTTTACTTTCAGAAATTTGTAGTAATAAATTAATTCTTCGAACAAATTTAATAAATATTAAATTTTTTTGTTTAAAGAAATTGGGAAAAAATTAGAAAAATTTATACATATACAGATAAATCCTTTAAATCCATTAAATTAAAAGTTATATTTCATTTTTTAAAAAGATAAGAAAAAGTAATAATTTCAGAATTTTAAATAATGAAGATTTTTTAATTTGCAATATAGATATTCCATATAGAATCCACTCAACAAAAATTCATCACAAAAGTTATGTTTTTAAATTTGCTTACATGAATTAAATGTTTGCATGGTGAAATTCAAAAAGAAAAGAAATAATAAGACTCTGGTATTTTTTTAACTACTTACTATATTTTTATTAAATGAAGCATAACTTTCATTTTTAACATTTATTTTTAAAAAAATTAAGCAAAACTCTCGATATTAGTTTACATAAATATTAACACCGAGTCCCTTAATTAAAATAATTCTAAGAAAAGGGAATATTTAGTTTGGGTTTTAAACATGTAAATTTTGTTTAAAAAAAATGGAGCTTTCATACATTGCAGACCGATGATATACCAAAATGGATTGTGGATGAATGAATTGTGAAAATGCTGAAAAGAACAATATTTTTTGAAAGGAACCAAGCTTTTTGTCTAATTTACGACAAGAATCGACACGGTACAGGAAAAAAAAATCACATTTTGGAAAAGGGGAAATTAAGCACTTTTTAGAAACACCTCTAAGGGCTTTTAAAAAATGAAAATTGAAAATAAGCACTTTTTAAAAATGCAATGCACCCTGCTAAAAGTAGTTGCCAGGCATCGCTCCAAACTAGTGTCTTATTTTATCGCATTACTCAATACACTACTTTTTTTTAGAAAGTAGTGATTACAGTAGTTTCACGACTTGTATTACCCTACTTCTGACCATTGGTCAAACTACTTAACATAAGTTGCAAAAAATAAAGCTTCAAAAGAGCTTTTCAATTGATATACTTTAAATTTTTAAATTAAATAATTTATAACCTCACAAGTTTTGAATATCTTCTTCCATCCTAAGAGTTGAAAGGAAATACTAATGTTTTGTCTGATTTTACACCTTAAAATAGTACATATATTTATGATGGTTGAACCATCCAGGTTACTAAAACATAATTAAGATAACATAGAAACTGAATTATTAGATCACACATTATTAATGTGATAATTAAAAAAATATTTTTCTTATTCGGTTGACTGTATACACAGTGCCTACAAATACTACTTTATTCATATTAATGTACAACATTAACAAGTGTAATTGCTTGTTATATGCTTAAAAAAAATATCTAAAATCATTAACATGGCTGTTTAAATCTAGTTATATAGACAGTGATTAGAGAGATTTCTTGGTGTTGCAGTGTATATCGTTCAAATAGAAAACAATTAACTGCGCAAATTTTTTAATTAATATTCAGTGATAAACTATTTTTGTACATATATTGTCATATTGAGGCGTCAAAGTAACATTTTGGATAGAAAATTAAGTTAAACCTGACATATTATTATTAAAATGTAAAGTCCTATCATGTCAGTAAAATATGAAGCGTTCAAATAGTAATAATTATAAAAATAAGATATTATAATAGATTTACAAAATAAATGAAATAATGTTTAAATTTTTATTAAATTACTACATACCTAATTCAAAATAATTTAATGGATATCTGATTATTATTAGTTACAAAAAAATTTAGAATTCAGCTGGCCAAAACAAAACTTAAATACTTACATTACATTATCCTACAGTTGTTGTTTAATATTGAAATAAAAAAGGACAACATTCAGAAAAATATCAATATAACAAAACACATACATGTAGATACTGCATAATTACATGTAATAAATTCTGATTATCTTATAAACTTATACAAAGGGAAAAAATATTAAAGAAAAGTGTCTTACGTTTGAAAACTTTCACAATTATATATTTATACGGTTTCAAATAAAATGACAAAGTAATTAAGTTTCATGCTAAGAGGTAAATTTAGTTTTTTCAATATTTAAATAAAGTTTATTGCTTTCAGTAAAAGTAGTACCAGCATTTAAAAAACTTGAGTGCTTGTGAAGTACTTGGCTTAACTAATTTAATCTACTTTTTCTCTCCCTAAAACTAACTTTTTAATAGTTCATACAAGTCCTATGTCTATTATTACTTTTCATAATATAAAAGTTTTTTTAGAGTAAACTTATTATTTTTTATTTAAAAAGTAATTAATTATATTTTTTCCTTGTGAAAAAATTAACAAACTGAATTGCAAAAATTGTTAGGTAAGTAAATTTATACAATATTTAATATCAAAAACTACAAAAGAAGGATACAATTTTGCTTAAAATGAGAAAAAAAATATTTTAATTATATTTTTTACTATTTTTTTACAACAATATAAAATACAAAAAAAAAAAAATAAATAAATAAAAAGAAACAAAATATAATTTCGATTTTACACTCAAAATTTAATATACTTCTATGAAAAAGAACAGAAACATAATATTTTAATTACTATTGATAACACAAAATATTTCCAAACTACCATACTTGATGAAAGTCTTACTAATTAAATGCTTCCGATGATTTTTTAAATTAAATTCAAGGAATAACAAGGTTATTTTAAAAGAATATCATATTAAAAAAAAAGTAATTTTGTTCTTGTCATTTGTATTTTTCATTAACATCTCAAATCAACTCTTCCTTTATAAGAATATTTGAATGAGGCAAAACAAGGAAGAATAAAATTCAACTTTGCTTATTCATTAAATATACAAACCTTAAAATGTAGGTCAGTTCTGGAAAAATACAAACTGTTATAATCAATCGTTAACATTAAAACATAAAATTATTTAGAGTGTGAAAACAAAATAAATTTTCTTAACCATATTAATTGAATTTTAAAAAGTGTCAATAAGGAAAATTTGGCTTTAAATTCAAGAGGAACTATTATTTTAAATTATTTTTTTTCTTTTGAAAAGAAATTTTATCAAAACAAATAAAAATTTGAAACAAGTTATAATAAATATTTCTAGTGGAACATTAATTTTTTGTACTTGCAATGGATTTTAAATAATTTGGCACTATAACATAGTGTGTGTCCTGAAATACGACTGATAAATTCCTAAATGCAAGAAATTTTATGTGGATTCTATTAAATTCATGAATTTATATTTAGAACAATTATAATACTTTGTGTGAAAAATAGTACCCGTTTATATGCAAAAAGAAATTAACTCATGCATAAATGCATTTGCTCTGTAATGGTAAAAAAAAAAAAAAATGTGTATAAAATATAATCCTAAAAAAAATGATAATAACGACAATAGTATCTTAGAACAAAAATACACTATAAAACCTAAAACAGATAAATTTTTGGAGTAAATGAAAAATATTAAATTTTGATTACAGAACATGTTATTTTGTAACTTAACTCATGGTACCATAAAATAAGACAATTTTAATATGAATATATTTTGGGAAAAAAGAGGAAATAATTTTTTTGTACATAAAATAGATATTTATAAATTTAATCCTAACAGTTGGGCAAGTTTTTTCATGAAAACCTTCCTATTGAACACTCAGTTTTCATTGTACAGTCGAAGTGTGAGCTCCCTTCTTGAACCTTAGTAAACTAAAGTCAATTCTTTATTTATTTTTACATTAAATCGCTTAACTTTCTTTTAGACAAATTTCGATAAAATATAGAAAAAATTTAATTTTTATTTGTTCTCTCAAAGAATCATAAGGTAACAATGAATTTTACTTCATTTTTTTTCTATACATTGAATTTTTATCCGAATTAAATTAATGCTCATTAAGTAGCTTGGTCAATTTTCAACCTTCTATACAGCAAAATATTAAATAGTGAAGCTTTCCTTGATTTCATTAAGCAATTTAATTAGTGTCTAGTTGTAGAACTAAAATTTTTTGAACAACTTGCAAACAAATTATTCTAAAGAAGCATAAAATTCATACGACTTTGATATATACGAATTGTCAGGATGTAAGCAAAGTTAGCTCTTTCATAAAGCAATCACTTCTGTTTTAATACTGGGTTCACAAATAAAAAAACTTAAACTTACTTTAGCTTCATAAATATCTTTTCTTGAACGAGAATCTTTGGAATATCTAATGCTTTCAGAACTTGAACTTCTTTTTCTATGCTCTTTGTGGCTCTGGTCAATTTTAGCAGAAGGTTTTGATTTTTTACGAAGCATATCACTAGAATAATGTTAAAAATAAATAATAAATAAAGATGAGTTATTTTATAAATATAAAGGTAAAATTATATTATTGATAAAGAAATCTTAATAACAATAGTTACAAGATTTGGAATTTATCATTCTGACACAAAGATCATTTAACTACAATGTAACAAGAAAAGAACAAAAATAAAAATGTACCTCTCAACTTCAGAATTGCTGTTTCTACTACTCGATCTGCTACTGCTCTCTTCCTCTTGTGAGTCACTTTCACTAGCTGAGCTACTTGAGCTAGAACGTGTATGCTGTTTCTTATGGTTGCTATAAAAAAGAGAAATTAATATAGGACAAGTTTTTCAAAACAAAAAGATAAAGGAAACAAACTATTTTCCAGCATAAACTAAGTAAAGTAAATGAACAATAATTATTGATCACTTTTTGTCAAGACTTATTAATCACCCCTGTTTAAGTAAAATAAATACTATACTAAAACAATTGAAATAAGGCAAACACTATTTAAACATTTCATTTTCTTATAAAGATTTTTTTTAAAAAAGATATAAACTTTACCAAATAAAATATTTTAATTAATACAGTGGAAACATCTGTAAAATAGATTTGTCTGAAAAACTTTTTCTCCCTTTAAAGTCCTAGTTTTTCTCTCATTTTTTATTGATATGGTATGACAATTAAGAGCAGTCCAAATTTTTGAATTTCTCCAGAAAAAGTTGTGCAAACATGAAAACAAATTGTTTCATTGAAGTTACTCTTTAATAAAAAGATTTGAGGGAAAGTTTCTTTTGTTGATAAAACAATTTATCAAAGTAATGGCTTTTAAAGAAACAATAACTTTCAACTTCTTTGCATTAAAATTTTAAACTTAACTGTACACGCAAGTTAATTATCAAGTCAGGGGCAAAACTATAAGAATCTCTTGTGATTATTCTGATGATTACAATATTTTTACTCTAGAACCCACCACTACTAAGTGAAATCTGAGGTCCATGATTGACCTAAACAGTATGCAAATCAATCTGCCATTGCAAGGATTGGAAGAAATGGAGGGTAAATTATAATTGTTTTATACCAATCCATACATAAAAGCTTTATAGCTGCAAAACTATTAATTATATTGACTTGCATTTGATCTTATTAAACTAAACGTAAATAAAATGTTTAAGAATAAAAAAAAGAATGTCTTCAATGTCAGATATGGAAAGTACATAAGTAAAACCATTAATCCATTCAACTTGTAATGCCTAACGTGTAAATAGATACAAGTTTAAATTTGCATTTTTCAAATATAAAATCTTGATAACTTCTATACCATTCATTTAGAATTGGATTCATTTGATTCAGAGCAAAAAGTACTTGTAAACAATACCTCATTTATCTAGATAGCAATATTTAAATATCTCACCCCTCCTTCCAGTATAACTCTTAAAGATAGAATGTAAAGTGTCCCAATGTCTTTAAATCATATTTATATCATGTACTACAAATAATAAAAATTTAATTCTTATGTCACAAAGTGCACTTTTAAGTGGAAAAATTGAGAGAGCAATTACCTTTTATGCTTGTTTTTTTCTTTGCTTGGTTTTTTTAACTTTTTCTTTTTATGAACTTCTACTGATTCAGATCTGTTTAAAAAATGTACATAATTTAATAATATTACTAGTCCACAGTGTAAATAATTTAGAAATCCAATTGTTATGACATTGTTTATGTAAAACTACGACATTTTAAAATATGTACATATATACATAAGAAAGGCTAAAAACATTACCGAAGTTCCAAAAAAGGATGGCCAATGTAGAAAAAAAAAAGAAATAAACATGTTAATGGTCTTTGAATATATAATCTATTTCATTTCAAAAACATGTTAAAAAACTGAGTCCAATTCTGTTTATGTGCAATGTTAAAAAATAATTTTTAGTCCAAATAATTTTTAAAAGCAATTGTCTTTTCATGCAAGATAATTAGATTAGGTTGATCAGTGAACATCAAGCAGAGAATGAAAGGGGAAAATGAATAAAAATCTATTGATAAATCAAAAAAAGATTTTTTTCATAAATAATGTTCTTTCATCTTTTTTACAAAAAAATAATATATGGTATATGTAAAACAAACTCATTTAAAATAAATAAATAAATAAAAAATATTAATGGGCAATTTCACGATTCATGAAAGTTATGTTTGTAACTTTCAATGCATACAACTCAGATTAAAAATATCAAACTATTCTAATAACTTTCTTTTAGGTAACTATCAGTATTATTAACACTTACTCCGATTCTAGAATTTTCATAGGTGAAATTTTCCTAAAACCTAAAAACTGAGATTTATGGATGTAACACAAATATATTAATCTGTTACATAATATGTTTAATTTTCAAAAAATTCTAAAGCCTACGAAAAATAGTGAAAATCAGAGGAAGTGCAAACAGCAACAATTTTTATACAGAGTTATACACATTTAAAGTTTGCAAGCATGAGATTCATAAATTGTGGAATTTCAATGATTGAAGCACTTTAAACTTTTTGTTAAAAAAATTATGGAAAAGACCCCTGAGTGATGATGTTCATATCTGGTAAAATAAAATATTGTACAACAATTTGAGATAAACGTAACTGCAATGTATACATTGATGTAAATCATTGTGTTTATAGAGCATATTTTCACAAATCTAAATTTTCTTTACGTGAAAAAAAATTTGTGTTAAGTAATTAACGATATTTAATAATTAATAATATTGAATAATTAACAATATTTATAATTGGCAGCATAAGAAAAAGCTTTCTTTCTGTTTTGGTTTTAGTAAAACAGAAAATTTAGAGTTTCCAAGTGAAACAAAACAACAGAAAAAAAACTTTTCAAAATGTCTTTAAATTCTGTTCTTACATCATTAAACAGAAAAGAGAAATAAAAACACTTTTCAATAGCCTCTTACTTAGCTAACAACTTTCCCAGCATTTTTATTTTAGAAATATTAATGGAAAGTTAAATTTGCTAAGTAGTCTAATAAATAGTAATCTAATAAATCCAGTCATAAAAAAAAATTAAAAAATTAAAATTTTGGAAATTTTAATAAACTTTTTTTTTCTCCAACTTTTTCAAAGCACTGATTTTTTTAAATTGATCTTCAGATTTAGTTAAATAAACTGCATGCAAAACCTTGTAAGCATGAAAATTAAGTGTTAGATAGATTATTGTTTTCAAACAAGAGTAATTTTTTTACATAACACTTTGAGCATATCACACCCAAATATTGCTATGTTTATTTTTTATCATCTTACCCTTTGTGAACAAACTGATCTGCTGAGAAATTCTGTTGAGTTGCATTGATGTTCTAATAATATTTTTGTAACCACCAGAACATGAGGGTAAATTTTTAATACAGTAGGGAACCGATTATCTGGAACGATCGGAACCGTCACTATTCTGGATAACTGATTTTTCCAGTTTTATGAATCACTACAAAAAGCCGTTTTTTTATTGTTAAATCCAACTAAATAAAAAAATATTTGGAGATAATCTTAAAAAGAAGAAAAAACGAAGTAACACACTAATGATTATTTCCAAAATGATGGTAAGGTAAACATCGTTCAAAAAAGAAAGAAAATTCCTAAAATCTTATAAGGAAAAAAAAATTTTTTTAAAAAATGGGGGGGAAATTTATCGAATATCGTTCCGGTTTTTTGGTTTTCTGATTTCCGGATAACGAGTTCCGCACTGTACTACATTTTCATTTCTAATTTTCAAACTCAATCATTATCCATATTGGTGATTAATTGCATATGAATGAAAGCAGAAGTTAATGACAAAAAAATAGAAGGCTCCTAACTTACTATTTCTGATTCATTGTTAAAAATGTTTAAGATTTACATTTATCTATTGTGTAGTTATTCATTAACAAACAATAGTTTTTCTGACCCTTTCAATACTCAGAATGCATTCAAAAGACAGCAATGCATTTTGTTTAAATGCTTCGAATATTTTTATGATCTGATTAAATATATAAAATCTTCTGAACAGTAAAATTCACTGAAAATTTAAATCCTAATATCAATAACAGAGTTTTCTAGATTATCGAGCCAGTTCTCCATCACCTCATAAATACAACATTCGTGGAGGGATGCAAAGGAAGTTCTCTATGATCCATTCTGGTTTTAGAAAACTGCTGTTTACCTCTGTTAACCTTCTATAGCTTCATCTGTCATACTCTAATTTCTATTCTCAAACTATCAATCCAAATAATTATTTATTTTTTAAATATTAAATATTTTATTAAAATAAACACAATAATTTTAGTTGGTGCAGCATATGTGTCAGCAATAACTTGCAAACCATTAAATTATATTTACCTATTTGCAGTGTAAAAAAAAAAAAATTATTTTCTAAAACCTTATTTGAACCCATCAGATAAATTTTAAACAAAGAAAATATAATTTAAATATTTGTAACAAGTGAGGATTAAATATGATATTAATTCAATAAACACAAGTACATTTTGAGGAAAAAATAGCAAAACCCCTAAGTTTCATATTCACTATAGCATACATTTTATATGCACTTACCTATTCATTTTTAACAAAGTTAGAAATTTTTTTAACAGGTTCAAATTGGCATAACAGTCATATCAATGAAAGAAATCTTATTTCTAACAACTGAGAGAAACTCATACGATAACATATCATACATAGAATTGTCCATGAGAAATCATATATGATCAAGACAGTCGACCCTATCCTCGACTGCTCTCTAGAGAAGATCTCTTTGTGGATCTGGTCTATATGCTTGATATGCTCAAAGTTGCTGGCGTCATTGACTTGATTTAGCATCGCTAACAATAGAAGACTGGCAACAACAACAGAATTTTCAATTCAATTTTCCCTTCCTAATTTACTTATAATTTAAAATTGACAGAGATTTAAAAATAGTAATTATCATAAATTCATCGGACAAACTATAGTAAGATAAAATAGTCATACTGTTGTAACACAATATTTTGGACAAATTTTCTCTTAAGAGACTTTACTACACTGGTCTTCAACCAATTTATAAATTTTTTTAAATAATCTAAAAATAAGTTAAGTACGGTGTAAATATTCACTGAATGTAAAGTTGAAAACTTCAATTCCAAGCATTTAGGGTATTGACATTTTTCCCCCAGTTGTACACATATTTTTAATATTAGATACTCAGAGAATATAAAATATGTTCAGAAAATACTAAGCTTAAAGAACGTAATTGTTCTTATAATCATCATTTAAAAATCTATATTTTTTTTTAGAAAAGTAGTAACATTTACCTTTAATCAATATGCCCTTGCACACAGCAAAAGAAAGGGAAGAGATTAAAATTTCTGATCATTTTAATTAAAAAATTTGAACATTGTCTCACTAGAAATAATTTTGCAATTTTTATCTTTTAACCAAAAAAAAAGTTTATGTATTTAAACACATGGTAGAAAATATTTATTTATTACACAATTAAAAGAAGAAATGGTGAATATAGGTAAAATATATATTACTACTAATCAATAAAGAGTTTATGCACACTATTTAAAAATCACAAAAGTATGTGAAATAATGGCTAATAAAGTTGAAAACACATAAAGTTGAAATATTTATTAAATTTTGACATTGTTATAATACATAAAACTATTTTGAAAAAAATATAATGCATATTGATAAATTTTTGCATTTTTAAAAAATATTTAAACGATGAGAGTGAATAAAATACCTGCATTATGTTTAACAAAATGTTAATTCAAACCTCCTAATATTAAACCTCAGGGTTAACTTTTTACATATTTCCTTCAAAAATATCAAGAAGTCAAGTTTTATATTTTTCTTTTGGAAGAATACAAGTAAGACTAACATTTAGTAGGTTAAATAAAAATTACATAACTATAAATAAACATGAATTAAAAAAACAATTTTCATTTAAGATATTTAAGTTTTTAAAAAATTTCTAAAATAAAATCTTTTACCAGATACAAAAGAAACTTTAAAAAAATATTTTGAAGTAATTAAAATATTAGAATTTTCAATTTTCATATCATAGAATAGCATTTATTATAAAACATCAGAACAAATATAGTTTAATAATATCCAAAATTAACTTTGATCTAATAAATAAGGGTTATAATGTTAGTATTTATCAATGTTAGTATTTATTAGTATTTTATTAATCTTAAATTTTAAAAAAAAATCATTGATAGACTCTGAGAGGAAAAGAATATTTCAAAAGAAATAAAATTCTTACCGTTCTTTTCTGTGCCTTTTTGCACTTTTCTTTTTCTTAGAAACAGTATCACCTCTAAAATAGAAATAAAGCTTAAGATATTTTATCAGGGAATGAATAATATATGCAGGAGAAAAAGAAAAAAAATAATAAGTGATTTCTAAAAAAATTAAAATATTTATATAATTATGAAATCTTATAAATAACTATCAGTCAATAAAAGTGTGAAGTTTAATTATATCTGTAACTGCAACTAATTTTATAGGTTTGGTGATAAGATACTAGTAGAATTGACTTTCAAACAAATAAACAAAGCTGCAAAAATTACAAAATGTCATTATAGGAATAGATAAAATATACTTTACATTTTTGTTTGATGGGAACACAATTTTACCATAATTTTATTTCTAAAACACTTAAAATGCTAACTTATATTTTTTAGTAAGAATGCATACATAATCTGTAAATAATTTTTGAAGCACCTAAAAATATATATTATTAATGAGTTTTTAAATACTAATTGGTTTTCTGCTTTTTATTGAATTATAAATTGTATAATAACTGCAGATTAAAGACTGAAAAAGCATCCAATCTAATTTGTACATTTAACCCAGTTGGACAAATTTCAGTTTTTGAAGAATGTAAAAATTTTAATTTAACTGCATTATCTCGTTTTATAAAAAAAAAGGTTGTAGCTTTATATATATATATATCAGGGCGTGAAACTTTCATTCGTTAGTGGCGATCAATTATTTAAGGTAAGTTTTACCTTCCAAAATTTTGAGTTTTAAAATCTCCATGCCCTTAGGCTATAATGCTTAAATAAAGTAGCACATTAAAATGTTTTAAAATCAAGCAACAGAATTTTCTTTTATTTAGAATAAAAACCTGCTTTTCAACTATGAAACCATTGCTTCTAGAAACTTTGAAATCTTAAGCCAACCTTATTTTAATTTAATATTACAGTGCCCGCCGCTAATAAAATCACCGGATAATAAAATCAGCCGCTTTATAAAATCAAATCGGCAAGAACCGAATCGTTACAATATTAATACATGTTAAAAACATCCTTTAATAAAATCAACACCGCCGCTTTTTAAAATCAAAATTTTGACTACATAATAAATCAAAAGTGCGATATTTCAGCTTCTTTTGTCCTTATTTATAAAATTTTAATTTTTCGAAGTTTAAAGACTTTTTTAGAAGAAGCAATAGTTACTCACAAGCCTGTGAAACTGGTGTGGTTAGCACTTTCCTGCGATATTCATAGTGTAAGAGTTAAGGAAAAATGTGGGTGGTAAGCGGCGAGTTCATAGAAATCAATTTATCAATGTTAATTCCTTGGCTTGAATGAAGTTTGGAGAAACCTATCTCACTCAACAGGGGATCGAATTCTTATCTTACTTTTTATTGAATGAACCATAGAAGGGAGAGAAGTTTCTTTTGTTATCTATCTTAACAGAGAACATGAATAGATTTCCAAAAACTGTCTGTGCTCATGTTCCATATTATTTAAGCCGTTTGAGTAAATTATAGTTAGAGTTAGAGCACATATCATTTTTAAGTTCGTTTGGTGTTAAATTTTATCAGCATGCCGAAAAGGAAGGATTTGAGTCTTAAAGATAAATTCGAAGTGTTGCAAAACTATGATAAGCTTCCTAAATGTAGTCAACGTGAAGCTTCAATGGAGATGGGGCTCATAACTGTTTCGAAGAAATGATCAGCAATGAAGAAAATGAAATGGACGAGAATTTTTCACGTTACGTAGCTATTGACGATAACCTGCAAACATCAGGAGAAAAATCTGATTCTGAAATTGTTACAGACATCAAAAATTGCAAAGTTATTTCCCATCAAGAAATGGAGGAATCAGACTCAGAAGATGAAATAAACTCATCAGTGCCATCTTCAATGGAAGTCAGAAAAGCACTTAATGTATTGCGGCAAGCTTTAGAACAAAGAGGAGGAATATTGAAAACTATAAAAACTTCTATAAACTCTCAAATGATGTTGAAAAGTTAATTTTAAATACTGCAACTCAAGCAACCATTGATCGGTTTTTTGCAAAACTTTTGTAAATTTAATCTTATGTAGGGTTTTACTTTATTAAAATAATTAAATTAGTTAAAATAAAGCATTAATCTGATCATTATTTCAGCTTTTAAAGTGTGTGCATTTAGAATATATCGTAAAAAAATTTTTTTTTTCTCCAAATGTTGAATTGCCTCTTAATAAAATCAGCCGCTTAATAAAATCAAAAGAGCATAAAACGAAAGTGATTTTAATAAACGGCGGGCACTGTATTATGATTGCAATAAATGTGTTTTGAATTTGAAGCCCCTATATTCTTTTATGATTTCAGCTATTAAAAAGTTTTTCATACTTTTTATGAATGTAAAATTGTGGGGAGAAACTAATGAAGAGTTAGCACTTTTTTCAGATAAAATAAAAAGAAGAAGAAAAAAAAAGAGAAAAAAACACAAAACATCAATTAAGAAGAGAGGGAAGAGGATCTTTGTAAAATTGTGCAAATTCAGAAATACATCTTTAAAATGGAAGCGCAGAGCGCAGTTTAAAAAAATAGTTTATTAACTAAACAGCAAATTAAAATTGAATAAATGTAGTCATACTTCAGTAACTGTTCTAGGATTCTTCAGTTCATGAAAATTTATTTTTTAAAAATAAAAATTCGGGGATCATTATTTATCCCAGAAATGTACTGATTAGGAATTATCCTGAGTCACCCTAAATTTTGCCTCACAGCCAATTACAGATTAATATCCTTATATTGTGATTCGCGACTCTTCAACTAGGTTATATACAGGGACTCATCCAGAATTTCATGTATAAAAAATTTCCACAAAAATTTTCATTTCATAAAAATTAATTGAAATTCTATCATAAGTACCTTTCTCGACTACTATGAGATTTCTTCTTTTTTCTCTTCTTATTCTTTTCCTTTTCTTGAGATTTTTCAGGCGAAGAATCACTGCTTGAATCTGGAATAAGCCTGCCATAGAAAAAAAATTTTTTTTAAGTAGTTCCTTATTTATATTAAATCATGGTAATTAATTACAGAATAAATATATTTTAAGATTGTTACTTATTTCTATTATTAAAAACTTAAATATTAACAGAAACGACCAAAGTAACAAACAATAATAATAAACTAAGTCAACATTTTTGAAAAAATTCAGAAGACAAATAAAATTCCATTTCTTAAAAAGACAATAAAAATTATTCTATAAGCATTTAGCAAAAAAAATAAAATAATAATAATAATAATAATAATAAAATTTAAAAAAAACTATCATAAAAATAAATAAATAAATAAAATAAAATAAAAAACTTTTTACGTGAATTTCTTTTACCAATTGACCACAAAATCATTTTTAGAAAATACCAGTTATTTGATATAAGTTGTAATAAAATAAAAATAAAATTTTAATAAAGCTTTTCATAAGTTGACTGAATTTTAAATGACTGTCGAAGAATTTTTCAAGTTTTACAACAGTTTTTACAAAAATTTTTGAACTTCAAAAACGTATAATTTTTCATAATTATTAAGAAAGCCATTACTCATTTTCAGAATGGGGGGGGGGGAATCTGAAAATCGTGGAGCATAAAAGTCTTCTCTGCTGCCTTGCTTGCATATTGCCAACCTTCCAAAATAAAAATTCATATTTCTTAACAAGGATTCAATTTGTTAAAAATTGAAGGTAGTTTTCTATCAATAATTTCCAAACACAAAATCACATTCTACAAGACAAAGTTAACATTTTTTATGCAGATATTAATTTAAATAAATGGAACATATTTAACATGCTATTAACTTATAAAAGTTAAAAGCATGCAAATAAAATATAAGAAAGAAAATAAAGAGAAGTCACCAGTTTCCAAGGTTACAGAATCTTAATTTTTGAGTTAAAAAATTAATTTTTGGTATACAAGTAATCATATTGCTTTTTAAAAGAAAATTTAAAAATTCAAAATTCCTTTTTTACTCCCTTTATAATATTATTTTGAAGGTAGCAATTTTGCTGATATTTTTGAGAAGTTATAATAAGGAAGGAAGGCTGATAAATAGTGCCGAAATCAACATATAAATTTAACTAAACTTATTTTCAACAAGAGCCTTAAAAGCAAAAAACTATTTTAATTAGACAAAATACATAGACAATATGATAGATAATTACGTATATTTCTTTTTAGCTTCCTCGGCAGCAGCTGCTGCAGCTTCTTTGGACTTCCTTTCTGGATCCAATGAGCTCCCTTCTACAAAGAATGGACTGATACCAAGAGCTTCTCGCATCTTTGCATTTTTTTCCTGGCTGGCTTCTGCAATTTGGTGGCTTTCTTTAACACTGAAACAGAAAATGAAATATTAACAACAAATATTTTTATTATCTGGACATGAGTACTTCTTTTCGCATGAAATCAGACATATAAGGTAGTTATCCCAAAACATATTAATTATGCTGAATAATATAGCAATATGTTGGATCTTTTTATAATTCTTGATTTGTAAACATTATGAAAATAACACAGATTTTTGAAGAAAGAATTGTTATCTGGCTTGCAGTTGTGCACCTTTGGAATATCAACACAAATGTTTTTTTAACAATGAAATAATAAGTCATGTAATCTTATGTTCAATATTAATGCATTTTACTTTTATTTGGAGAAATAAAGAAAGAAAAGAAATGACATATTTTATATTCCCTTTTCTTTTTCTAAGAACTACAATAGCATAGTGGTTAAGGTACTGAGTTGTCATTGTGAAAAATCGAGGTTCCATCCCCGACTTCAAAGCACTCACAAAGCAGATTTAGATAAAAGGACAAATTTTCAGTGAACACAAGATTTTAATTAAAAAACTTCCTTCAAGCATTTAAATTTTTTGTAGCTACTTTCAACCTTTTAGTCACCACTTAATATTGACAAAATTCGCTTGAAGAACACATTTCTTTCAAAAATGTTTTTAATTTTTATAAAAATCCAAACTCATTATTTGCTTACATTTCTTAAAATTTAAAAATTTATTTGTAGTTATAAAACAAGTTATTGAATTTAAAAAATTTTGTTCTTGTATCCGAATCTTCAAAAATTGACTGCTGGTTGGAATAGGGAAATTCTGCTCCGTATTTTATATTTTCATAATGAGTAATATTAAAAAACTTTCCAGGATAGTGACAAATTTTCCCCGAAAGGCATACACGTATATTACGCACATCTGGCTTGAAGTCCACACAGTTTCAGATCAAGCTGTGTCAACTTGTTGAAAAGCAGAGATGGCTGATATGCATAGCCATTATCACATTGTTGGTCTCGAAATGTTGAAGTCTTGACTTACATGACCCTCTTAACCTACAAACTGGCTGTTGTAGGAGCGCTTACATATTTTTACTTTCTCTCTCTGAAGAGAGAGATGTTTGATTAAAAGAGACATTAGTAATTTTAAGAAGTATCTCCGTTTTTTAGCTCACTAAGATATTTTAAAATACATTAACGCTTTTCTAAATAATCTTGTCAATACTGATTACTTAGAGCACCATGTAGTTTAACTATGAATGTAGGTAGTTTAACTCTCTCAGAAATTCTATTCTTTTCTGATAAACTAGGACAATTGAATTTATATCAGTGTGATTTCTAAATACAACAAAATAAAAAAAAACATTTATAAGTATTTTACAAAAAAAGTAAATAAATCATAGTGTTTACTAATAAATTTAAAAAATTTTACTAAAATAACAATAAGCATCCCATTTTTTAATAATATCACAAATCCAAAATTGAAATTTGTTTATTAGAAGAGGGTTTAAACATTCAAAATTTTTAAAGTAACATAATTTCTTACAAAAATAAATTTAGAAATTCAATTAACTTTTTGTGAGAGCCCAATTATTGACATGATCGGTAGTGAAAATAAAAGACTAAGATAAATATTAAACCATTAAAAAAAATTTTTTTTTAAAAAGTCAAAAAATAAAATTTAAAAAATTTACAAAAAGCACACCTCTTTCGATTTCTATAATTAATTGTTTTTAATAAATTATAATAAATTATATAATAAATAATTATTTGTAAAATATATTCCATAACAGATTATTTGCAAAATTATATAAATATAATATCATTTCAAACGAAAAAAATATCTCTAATTATCCATTTCAGGTTAATTAATCTACGTTCCGCTATTATCAATTTTGAAGTTTTAAATTCAATTAGGAAACTAATTAAACTTATTATTTTTATTTATCTTTTGTTAATTAACAAAATAATCATATGATAGGGGGGAAATCCTTTGAAATCAAATAAGAATTAGTCGCATCACAAATTCTAATAAAGTTTGAGAACAAATTATGGCGCTATTTTGGAGTTCCAAAAATAGAAACGAAAAATACAAGAAAAATGTCATTTCCAAATGTCTCCTCACAACAACGACCATTCTCAAATCATTTGTTTCAGAAACCCGCTATACATCGAAAGATGAACAGATACGCAAGATCGAGCAACTGCATTTTTACATCCATGTTGTTATAAGTATCACCATATTTATTTACCTGTAAAATGTGGTCATAGTTCGTTGATTGTCACTAGTCTGATGTGAAGGCCTGTCTCCAGTTCCGGTAACATTAAGTCCTCGGAGAAAAGCCGGTGGAATTCTGGGTAACAGGACTCCCCACATCTAAAAATCGATCCGTTTTTGGGGACGGCGCAGTGCTAGGCAGGAAAGGCGACAATCCCATCTCCAGGAAAATTGAAAGGCAAGCGATTCGTAAATCGAGATATTTTACACGGGCTGTTTTATCGAATTAAATTAGGGGAATAATTTAAAGTTTTTTCTTTTATAGATAAGCAGAAAGGAAGTGCTAATAGCTTTGAATCTTGAATGGTGATCGTTAGCAACGATGATTTAAAAAAAACAGGAACGACGCGATCAATTAGTTGCTAAAATCTCCCTCGTAGTTGTTACAAAACAGAATTCCTAGACGATCAATGGAACAAGGTTTATAATATATTTAATTTTAGCACAATTTTAAGATACAATTTTCGATAAATTTTTCATTTATTTTATTTATTTTTTAAATTTAACATTAATCAAAACAAAATACTGCCAAATGAAATACTATTGCATGATTTATCGACATTTATTTTTAATAAAATAAAAATACAGCAAAAATTAAGGGAATTTACATACAGTAATCTTACGGTAGAAGTTTGTTAGTACAGATTATTTGCATAGCTTGCTTTAGTAAAATAATAACAGTCGTATCAAAACTACAACAAAAAGTAGAACGTCAAAATTTTTTGGAAAAAAAAAAAAAAAAAGTGAGGAGAAGAAACGATTATTAAATTTAGAACTGGTATTGCTAATCTGCTAATCGAAAGATTAAAAATAGTTAAATTATGTTAATTATAAAATAGTTACAGTTCCTACCCCTTTTTTGAAACGTTGAACGGAAAAGCAGAAGAAAAATATTGCATTTTCAAATAAATTAAAAAATATCTAAGTTTTTTCGTAACCTTTCTCTCTTTTCTGAAGTAAAAGTTGGAATTCAAATTGCGTAAATTCAGGAATAGTACTCTAGTACACATACTTGCTGTTTTGTTTGAGGAATGTGACTTAGGTAGAGTTTATTTTAAAATGCAACAATCAGTTTCTGGAAGGAAAAAAAAAAAAAGCTTTGGAAACAGTTTTATAGAAACAGGATTTTCACCCTATGGAACTGCCTTGGAAAAATTATGTTCTGTCAAAAACGGTAACATACTAAAATTTCATGATCGAAGCTTTTAGAATTAGTAGTATTCCGAGAAGGAGTACCTGAAAGTACTCCTTTTCACCTCTTGGGGCAAGTTGGATCACATAATAAAAATATATTTAGAAACAATGCTGAAGGAAATACAGTAATTGCATTATATTTTTAGTATTTTAAATGAAAAATGCATTTTTAAGGAATAAAAGTCTAATAAAATAAATTTTCAGTTGTAAAAAAAAATCATTTTTATTTTACACAATTATTTATTGAATTTTATTAAAAACAAAATTTTGGCACTTACGCTAAATGATTTGACTCAGTAGCTAAAATTATTAATAACAAAATAAACGTAAATAAAAAATAATAAATGTTTTTCGCAAATTAAATGTGTCAAATGATAGATCAAGCAGTAGCTGTGCAATGAAAACCGTGATTTTTCCTAAATAGAGTGCATGAAAAATAAGAATATCATCTTCATACCTTATTATTTATCCACGTTTGTTGGATATAAAAAATATTTTTATCACCTTTGTACACAAATACAGTTTAAATTAAGACATAAAAAAAGACAAAATCTAAAAATCATATGTCTCTAAAAATTTTGTTAGCTATAATTCCTTAAAAAAAAATTTATTATTCTTTAAAAATATTTCTTTTTTTTTTTTTAAATTTTGTTTCAGTTTAACATATTATACAGTTTAACATTTAATATTTCAGACAATTTTTATTTTTTATTTAATGTGAATAAAACTAGTTTAATGTAATTGAATTGATGTAATTGAAATTAATAAAATGCATATTTCTTTACTAGATAAATACTAAGTAATTTTTAAATATTTGTTAGTTTATATTTCCTATAAGTTTGTTACTCTTCATTTCAGACGTGTGTAACATAAATTTAAAAAAAAAAAAAAAAAAAATTCATGAAAGACTTTTCTCCTTCATAAAAAGTATAAATTTAAATGATTATTATAACTAAAATAATGCTTATAAGAAAGTTTCTCTGAATTATTACGATGGTCTAACCAACCCCCGGTTTTTAATATACAAACTTACCCCGCTTTCAGAAAAAGACCATAATTTTTTTTTTCTTCATCATATTAATCTAAATAGTTGCAAATAATTGTTAGGTGAAAGAGCTAAACCTTTTAAAATAATTGCAATTCATTGCTCGATTTCAATAGAAATAAATTTTAGAAGGTTAAGCATTAGAGTAGTAGATTTGTATAAATTACTTAGCAGAGCTAAAGTACAAATAGTTGCAACAAAAATAGTCCACTTAAACCTAGTCAAGCGATTTTCTTACAGAATTTGTAGTATAAGTGGTGCACCATGTTAATGAAAGAAAAAAAATATGTAATAGCATAATAATATTTAATAGATAATTGAACCTAATCAAACATGTCCCGAGTTCCAACCTAATTTGTCTTTCCCTATATTTCTTATATATGCAACACATATCACAAAATTATAAAAATTCCTATAAATATAAAAAGCAAATTTCACACACAAGTTATTAATGATAACATATCTTGAATTTTCTTCCGAAACATTGGGTTTCTAAAATATATATTTCATTAGTTAGAAATAAGTAAGAAAATAAAAGTTCTTTTGGGAAGTAGTTGAATTGCGAATCGGCAAATAACTAAAAGCGGTTGATATAAAGCATAACACAAACGATATGAAGTACTTGATGTATTAAAATTCAACAATGTTATTAACTAGGCTTGATACAAAAGTAAAAAGGAAACCAAACATCCTCAATTTTTATAAAATCAAAACTATAATAAAGATCTAAAATAAAGCTTTTTATCTGCTTAAATAGCTTTGAACAGATATGACATTATTACTAAATATTATGCAACCTTTTTATGTTTTAAATAGCAAGGTAATTATAAGTCATATCTTTATATGACTATATATAAGTCAAGGAATTATAAGTCTAGGTATTTATAAGTCAAGGAATTACTTTGATGTAACAACAAGCACATGGAATATATTTTAAAAAAGTTTCCCTAGCATTACTAACTACATCATTTTTAAAACACAAATTAACGAAATGAATTCTACTAAGAAAAATATTATTAAGTTTAAATTTTATTTCTTTAAAAAAAACATTATGCACGGAATTATAATCAATTAAAATATAATTTTGTTTTTGGATAAGGGATTTGAAATCCTAAGGAATAAAAAACATACAGATTTCTAACATAAATGTCCAAAACATTCATTTGCGAAAATTAATAAAAATAGGAAACAATTAATTCATAGTAGCTTTTTTTCTTCTTTCCTTCTCTGGATTGGAGAGGGATAAGTAAATATGTAAGTATACATATTTTAAAGTCAAGATAATTTATATAAAGCAAATCATTAAAATTATCACCCTGTTATGCGAATATATCATATATATTTTAAGGGCTAATACTTTCGTGATTCATCGACTAGTAAAGCTTTTATTTAAGGAAATAAATGAATGTTATAATTATATCTAAGAATTTCGCAAGAAAAAATATAAAATTTTTATAAATAATAAAACGAACAAAATGAACTCAAGGTATGAAATGAAATTGTGTTACAAATCATTTGATTATATTCTTGACATGAGAACATAAAAGAAAGGGGAAAGAAAAATTGATGCAAAAACACAAAAAATGAAGAGGGGGAAAAAAAAGAAAGAAAAATTATAGGGGTACACCCGGATATGCTTAAAATTGGAAGGAAAAAAAAAGATACTAAAAAACCACCATTTATGAAATCGTTTTCTAAAGAAGTTACGAAAAAAAAAAGTTTTTTTGAAAACGATTCTATAAATTAGAATCGCTTTTGGAAATCGCTCATTAGAATCGCTTTCTAAACTTCAAGTTTTCAAAATCCTTGTCATTGAAAAAAGAAATATTAATTAACACTTTTATGGTCATGAATTATTTATAAAATGGTTTTTAAATTGTGGAACAAATCTAAATATTTATTTAGAATGTTTCGTTAAGAAAATTTAAATATAGAGTTTGCCTGTACTATTTTGCCAGTGAAATTTTTTTTTCTATTGGAAATGCCTACAATTTGCAGTAAATCTTTTAAAAAAATCTAGAGGAAACGAGTTCTTTAAAGTTAAAGGACGATTAATTCTCACCCCCACGCATGGAAGCTTTCAGTCCACCACCACATCGGCTCGGTAGCACGGGAGATATTCCTGAAAAGCCGCCTCTGGCCTCTACCAAAAGACGGGATGGCAAGGAGACGCATTCTGCTGATCGGACCCCACACAGACTGAGAAGCTGAAGAGAAAATGTTATAGCAGTGAAGCTTTTTTTCAAGGTACTCATTTCAGGGAGTGAGAAAAAAATCCAGTTTTTGAAATTTTTCTTCGCATACATTAGATTTTTTTTTTTCTTCTTCTTTTAGGCAGAAAGCGACAGTGAGAAATAATTTATTTTATTGTAAGCCTAGAGACGGAATCGGTAAAAAAAAAGTGGAATTTATAGTCTTATTTTTTTTTCCCTCAGTAACCCAACGGGAGGTAAGAAGTTAAGTATATCCAAGTATTATTCAACGCCCAGTTAAACTGTGGGGAAACAACAAAAAAAAAATATTTTTTAATATAATAAACAGCTTGGAGGTTTTTTTTTTTGAGAAAATGGATATGGTTATGCAACCTTTATATTCAAGGTCAAATTACAAGTAGAATCATCAGCATTATAAAGTAATAAATTAAATTTTTAAGTTAATAAGGAGTTACTAGTTGTCAAAAAAATTAATTTTATTAATTTTGATACCTTGATTTCGCATATATGGGTGATTCTTTGGAAACATGACAATTGGGAACAAAAAATTTCTTCAAATTTAAAGTCTTTAAAATAATCGAATTTTTTTTTTGCATATTTATTCAGTTACATTTTTTAATATCTTACAGACAGCATTGTAGTTTATTGACATTTGCTAAAGAAGAAGAAAAAAAATAGAAATTCACCAAATTTTGAATGCCAGGAAAATGACATATTAGCTTAGAAGTTAAAAAAAAACAGTCATTTTAAGCTAATAGTAAGTAATTCAACTTAAGCCTTTGCGTTAGATGGACCATGAATTGCTTAAATTAATTCTTTTATTTACTGTAGAAAGAACCAAAAATGTTTTTGTTGCTGATATGTACAGATTAAAATTTTGCACAATAATCAATCATTAAATAAAATTAAAAAAAACTTTGATTACATTCAAGCGTATTACAATCTTACATAAACTTGGTATTAGGTTAATATTTGCTTTCTCTCTTTATATTCAACTGTTTAAAAATATTTCTGGTAACTGTTTCAATGTCCTGGCATTCATAAGCCATGAAAATGACAGCCAGGATAATGACAATTTACCATTATACAGCATTTAACTTTAATTTATCTTTCTTATTATTTAATTATACTTCTTTGTTAACTAAAGAAGTATGCATTGAATCAATATCATGTGCTGGCCGAGACAAATATCATATTTGGTGCCGAATGAAATGAGTTAAATATCGTTAATTCCTTTTTTTTCATTAATTAAACTGTGCTACTAAAATAAAGGAAAGACTTATTTAAAATTTTTAATGTCGTCGGTATTTGATGTTTAGATTTTAATCAGATTTCATTGTTCACCAAAGAAGTCTGCATTGAATCAATATCATGTGCTGGCCGAAACAAATATCATTTTTGGTGCTGAATGAAATGAGTTAAATATCGTTAATTCCTTCTTTTTTTTTATTAATTAAACTGGGCTACTAAAATAAAGGAAAGACTTTTTAAAAATTTTTAATGTCGTCGGTATTTGATGTTTATATTTTAATCAGATTTCATTGTTCACAAAAGAAGTCTGTATTGAATCAATATCATGTGCTGGCCGAGACAAATATCATATTTGGTGCCGAATGAAATGAGTTAAATATCGTTAATTCCTTTTTTTTTTTTCATTAATTAAACTGTGCTACTAAAATAAAGGAAAGACTTATTTAAAAATTTTAATGTAGTCGGTATTTGATGTTTAGATTTTAATCAGATTTCATTGTTCACAAAAGAAGTCTGCATTGAATCAATATCATGTGCTGGCCGAGACAAATATCATTTTTGGTGCCGAATGAAATGAGTTAAATATCGTTAATTCCTTCTTTATTTTTTCATTAATTAAACTGTGCTACTAAAATAAAGGAAAGACTTTTTAAAAATTTTTAATGTCGTCGGTATTTGATGTTTATATTTTAATCAGATTTCATTGTTCACCAAAGAAGTCTGCATTGAATCAATATCATTAGCTGGCCGAAACAAATATCATTTTTGGTGCCGAATGAAATGAGTTAAATATCGTTAATTCCTTCTTTTTTTTTCATTAATTAAACTGTACTACTAAAATAAAGGAAAGACCTTTAAAATATTTTTAATGTCGTCGGTATTTGATGTTTATATTTTAATCAGATATCATTGTTAATTAATACCGATTCATTGATAGTTTATCTTCTTTTTTTATCTACCCCATATAATGAACGGGTATTCAGCGAGTGAAATATTAAGAATAATGCGAACATAAAAATGATCTGAACTCGCAGATGCTGATAACCTCGACTGCATTACAACAAATTATACGAAAAATTTTATTTTTAAAGCTGATTTGCCTTTTCCATTGATTAGCTACTTCATTCATTCATCCATTGATCAACAAAGTCAACCTTGATTGATTTACTAACACTCGAAATTTACTGATTCCTTTTTTTCATCTGTTTTTTCAGATATTCTTCCTTCTTTATTCACTCTTTACCATGTTAAGAATTTTTCATAATAATGACTACCAGTGCGACGAGAACTTATAACATTATGCTTTTAAAGAATTGAAAGCAAACACACTTACTATTGGTATTGTGTGAAACAAAAACTAACAACTGAAAAAAAAATTTAAAAAATTTTAAGTTGTTTGCATAAAAAATAACAAAATAATAATCATAAATAAATGGAGTCAAAGCTAAGGAAAATATTAAGCGAATCTAGCAAAAGTCAACATTCAATCTTCCTAGGTTTACGTACAGGTTTCATAAACCTTTAAGAAAACTAATAAACTTGTTCCATTAAAATTGTAATAAATAAATTCATCGTTAATAGTTTGTCGCAATAACAGATTTGAAATGAAATACATAATTTTATATAAATTTTATGCCTTTCATATTTTTTTTACAAAATAATCATTATTTAAATAAATTAAAATACATGTGTTTTAAATCTAAGCAGTAAGATATAAAACAAGGAGTGTACAACTTGTGGTCTTCGGATGATTCATATACTACATAGTCCTCATTGCAACCAAAAAATATTAATGAAAAAAAAAAGAAAAAAAAACATTAATAGAAGTAGAACATTTATAATTGTCTCTCACACTGATTTCAAGGAACGTTGAAAACACTGCAGTTATAGCAATAAAATTTCAGAATGAAAAGTTTGTTAAAGGTGTGAAAATAGTTAAATTTTTAGAAATTCCGATCTTTTTTCCCATAATGAATTTTTTTTTAAAAAAAAACAAAACGTGTTGAAAACAAAAGTAGTTTTAAAATGTATTTAAAAATTAATTATGTTGTAATTTATTAATAGTAAAAAAGTTATGAAATCAATTTTTTCACAGGTAAAATTCAAAGACCTGCTATAATAACTAATTTAATTACTTTTAATGTCAAAATGCAAAATACTACAAATGGTTTTCAATTTGAAAATGTACTTCACCTTCTTTGTAAATGTTATACATGATTTACTGTACTTTGTCTTTTAATTTTGAGAAGTAAGTTAATGTAAGTTTTGAGAAGTAAGTTTTAAGTAATGTTAAGTAATTAGTATAAAAACATAATTGCGGCCCCCTAAAGCTGATTTTTTTTTCTGCGGCTCACTTCGAAAAGGTTGGGTACCCTTAACATAAAACTAAATAAGCTGGTTTTCAGGAAGAAAAAAAAGTCGCACTTTGTATAAAAGAATAAAACTGGCTTGGCTTTTTTCCCCTTTAAAAAAGCGAGAATTTTTTGTGTAACTTTGATTTTTAGTACATAATTAAATGAGCAAACAACTCAGTTTTATGCATGTTATTTCCATTCAGATTTTTAAAAAAATTAGATGTTTAAACCACTTCAACGACATACAATTTTATTCAATTACTATAAGTAGTCAGCAAGGTAAGATGTAAAATGAGAAAAAAAAGTATGAAACAAAAATCCAGGATGATGTGATAGAAACAGCTCAAAAGAAGTCGGGGGAGGGGTAGAGCATAATTTTTATTTTCTCAGAATTTCGATAGTGTCTCAAGATTTATGTCTTCCGCGAAAACTATTTCGCAATAGTAATATTATACGCAGTGTTTCAGACAACCATGTGGGCTAAAATAAATAATGACACATTATTTATGGCTTTGTCCCCAAAATATAACAGTCCACAAACAAATAAATGAGAATCGTAAAAACAAAAACCTTTGCACCTAATAAATAGAAACGTTAATCGAAAGAAACAAGTTTTTAAAAAGACACTTAAGAGAGAAATTGCCAATCTATGGTTGGCGAAATATTGGTTTTTCGGCATAATAATAATAATAAAATTAAAACCACGGATTAGCTTCGACTTTTTAACCGAAAATTGAAAAAATTTATAGCAAAATGTAAGATCAAAGAAGTCATTAAAAGAAAATTAGAGCTCAATGATAAAGTTAAGCACATTCAATGTACCAACAATGTCACATTCAATGTCACATTGTACCTTGAAAATGCTTGAAAAAAAGCTTTGTAAGTAATTAAATATTCTTTATTAAATATTTTTTTTAAACAATAATTAACTTTATGTGATAATAAGATTATTTTTTCCTAAAATTATATATTGGAGAAAGTACGACAATATTTTATATTACTCTACTTGCGAATATCGGAGAAAGTTGCCTATATCGTGCCAGTAGCGGTTCCCAATTTTTCTTTTTTTTTTTTTAGTTTAAGGAACCCTAAATAATCAGGCTTCTTTTTTCGAAACACCGGCATTATGAAAAAAAGGTTTATTAGGAACCGTGACTATATAAAACAAAACAATTAAATAAATAAAAAAAAGAGAGAGTTAAAAAAAAAAAAAAAAGACTACTAATTATTTCAAAAATATTAAAAGTGAAGACTGAAATATTTAAAACTGTGAATTTGTTATTGGTGTATGCTTGCGTTGAAAATGACATAAATCAACTGAATTACAATTTTCAAAAAAGAACTTTCATAAACGTTGAGAATAGAAACGTAATTCTTTTATTCTGATTTCATTTTCTTTATTTTGAATACAAAAACTTGATGAGAAATACTTATGAAATTTTTTTATCTATGCACATTTATTTTACAAAGCATAATAAATGTATCGTTATTAAAAAAAAAGTTCCTTTAAATTTTACTACTTTTTATTTATTGGCAATACATAAATAATTTCATACGAACAACCGAAAATCTACATAAATTATAGATTGGACACGAATATAATTATTAATAGTTAAAAAACATTCTAACTCTCGGAACCCGTGATACTTACGGAACCTCAGGGTTCCGAAAAACACCTTTCAGGAACTGCTGGTATAAAGAACGTTCTACCAGATAAATCATGATACTTTTTACACTTAGATATCCACGCAAAAGAATCAAATCACTGCGTACTTGCGTTAAGCTTTTATTTAAATTAATAGAATAACACTTAGAAAAGAATAACTTAGAATAACACTTTGTTTAAAACGTTACATGGTTGCCGAAATCTTACCTCGTGTGCATTCCTAAATCGTGACGCTTTGGAAGCAACGTATCAACTTCAACTACTGAACAGGTCGAGTATCAAGCCATTTAAACTGTACTCAAATTGTTAGCCTAGTGTCTTAGAACTATTTTTGAACCTAACCAAATTTCTCATCTCGTGAATAAGGCTTAAAACAAGACGGTAACAAATCGTATTTATTCATTTTAGTGTATTTATTCATTTTAGGTCCGACATTGATTTGCCACAGAAACTCTTGGTTGATAGGTAAAGAAAAATTTCAAATCACTAATCTAAGGTTTAATTAAACAAAATAGTTTCAAGGTTTGAAAAAAAATGAAAGAAAATCAATTATTCAACTTATATAAATTCTTGAATAAATTAAATTAAAGAACTTATATTTTTATAAACATCATGTTATGGAATACGAAGAAAACAAATTGGTGAAAAGGACAAAATTGTGCAAGTAAAGCTTCAATATCGACAGTGGGAAACCGTGACGAAATGCAAAATCTATAATTTCAGAAGAACAATAAATACACAAAACTCATAATAAATTTTAAGAACTACTATCTTTCCGATAAAGAACAACAACACAATAAATTCCATAATTCAAATATAAAAAAATAAATAATCAAACGAAGATGCTTTCATTAGTTAAAAACTCTTAATTTATATTTTTGCTAAAAAAATTTTTACAAAATAATTTTTGGAAGTACATACATATCTTTTAATTTCAATGTTTCATTAATTATAAACAATATCATGTACTCTAAATAACTTGCTCAAACGTTGTTATTTCGGGACGGGGGAATGTATATAGGAGTATAAAAAGTTCAGTAGAAGTTCAATTTCAAAGGGAAAAAAAAAGTTAAGAAACTGATTAATCGTTTGAAGTGGTGAAAGTGTTCGTGATCTTCCAAGCCAAAACTAAATAATATAAAAATAAATAAAATCCGTCATTTTATCCCAAGAGAATGAAAACCATTCTCTCTCCCACCAAACAGAAAGCGAAATCAAGTAAAAAAATAACGTTTTAAAAGGAAAACAAATAGAATGATCGATGAGTTTACCACTAAAAAGTAAAAACATAAAATTAAATCACCATTAAATTTCCCAGCATGGTGGTATCGTATGACTATCAGCGTGAGAAAATTCATCTCGAATTCGGTATAATAAAAAATTCATGTCTGTAGTTCATGAGAGGTTTTATTTTAGACAAAATCAATATGTTTGTTCAGATAATGAAAAAAAAAAAAAGGCAATTACAGGTTACAGAACTAAAATTTGATTTTGTGGAATTGTGCCCCCCCCCCCAGACATTTTTTAGGGATATAAATAAAATGTTAAGGAAAAAGAAAAAAAAGTTTGAAATTGGTTTAATTTTATACATTAAATAGCTTTTAACTAAAATACATTAAATATTATCGGTGTTTTTAAAAATCTGTGAGGTCATATTAAAATTGTACATAGTTGTCATATCAAAGGGAATTAGTTTTTGTTGGATACGAGTATAATATGCAGAATACTTAAAAAGATAAAACGCTATTAGACTTTTTTTTAAAAATAACAATTAGTAAATATTAATTTGAACTTCATATATCTCCAAAGTCAATCAACTTAAGTGAATAGTATTGCCTGATACTATATTAAAATTAGTATGGTTTTGCGCTATGGAGGCTAAGAGTAGACATACAACTAAAAAAATAAAATAAAGCTTTCGAGGCTGAGGGAGGGTGTCATGGAGGTAAGAATATATAATCTCAAAAGACTAAATTATACTCAGGATCAACCACTACTTGCCGCTCACCAATTCCCAGAACAGCTTTTTTCATTTTGAACCGCTTTGCGACCCGAACTCGCTCACCCAAATTTTACGACATAGTCTTCTAGTAAAAGTAATATACTCCTAAAAATACAAAAACTGCCAGGTATTTTGAGAATATTCGGACAGCAAAATCATATGTCCTAAATTATTGAGATAAGTAATACGTTTTAATGTCAAATGTGCATCTTAGAATAAACATTGAGATTTCTCTTTCACAAAAATATACGATCAAGTAGTAAAAAAAAAAATCCTGTCAGTTTTCTTTAAAAAAAAATAAATAAAAAAGATTAAGTAAGTTTATTTCAATTATAAATTATGTAATATTGATGTTTGCCACTTACACTAACACAGTGCAAATATCAGAAATTAAAATTTAAACGAGTGATTTTATGTTTGTTTGTCAATAAATAAATTAAAATTAAGAGTTTGACACAGATGATTGTCGTTTACTACTCATATCCAAGTTTTAATTTTTCATAAAGTACGCACATTTTAATCGTTGTATTTTATTCGTTGTTTAAATGAAAGAAAAGGATCAGAATTTTACACTCAATTAAATTGAAAAATTTATCAAAACATCACTTATAACTGTTGCCAACTTCGAAAAAAAGTGAATGAAACTGGATTATTTCGGTACCACATAACTTGATATTAGAACTGTATTCGTTGGGTTATTGCTGTACTTATGTCAGTCAATACTATAGTATGCACCAGAGGATTAGATTGGATTGAATGTAGGTTTTAGTGGCACAAAGTCCAAAAGAGGACATGCTGCGCCAAACAATACGGTAAAAACAGTTTAAAAGACATAGTGCATACAACACTTCAATTGTCGTACAATTATAACTAATAAGATGGTATAGGTTGATGAATAAAATCAGATAAAAAGGTGTGAATACGATATAAAATACATGAAGTAAAATGTTTGTAAAAGTGAATAAAATTGCAAATGTATTAAAACACTTATATACAGTTAAAAATACCAACAGCACGTAAATACGCAAAAATTTTCGGTTGATTAATGTTATATAACAAATCCTGCATGCATAAAATAGAACTCCCAAAATACGTTAAACGATGCTGGTTAAAACAGGGACACGTTATTAAAATATGATGAATTGTGAGAGAAACTCAACAAGCATGGCATTGAGGAGGGGGTTCTCCAAGTAACAAATGAAGGTGTGTCAACCGAGTATGACCAATTCGAAGACGGGTTAATTTTACATCTGCTCTAAGCAAGAGCAGTACTGGCAAATGGTCCAAATCAGATTTAATGCTATGCAGTTTATTAAAAACTTTGAGGTCCCATTGTTGTTACCATAATGATTTCACAACTTTCCAAACATGCAGATTCATGTCAGAAAAAGGTATGAACAATGTTAAAACAGAAGTGGCAGATCGGGCAGCTGCGTCGGCTAGGTCATTCCTTGGAATACCAACATGACTCGGTACCCAGCAAAATAAAATCACAAATCCCTTCTTCTGAAGAGTAGTTAGCAAATGAATAATGAAACATAAAATAGGATGAGTATCACAGTGAAACTTTTCTAATTGGTTCAAAACGCTCATACTATAGGAGTATATACAATACCTCCGAGTAGAGCGATTAGAAATTAGTTGTAATGCTAATAAAATAGCAACAGCTGCAGCAGTGAAGACGGGGCAAATTTCAGGAATTTGGTGGCAGTACATGGTATCAGCAATGATAACACCATAGCCAACATACCCAGCAGATTTAGAACCATCTGCATATATCGGAACATAATGAGAAAATTGTTGAAATATGGTTGGTGAAACAAGTGATTTGTTGGATGCATCAAATAAAGGGTAAAAATGATATGGTGGTCTACTGATTGTGATAGTGAATCTGAAACAGTAAATGTTTGGATGTGTGAACACATAAGAGCTATGAAAGTGTGAACATGAGAAGATAGAGCATCATATAGGCGCATTAAATTTATTGGAGTAACCTCACGTTGCAAGCTAAGTGTGAGGCAGAATACATGATAAGGTAGTTGTGCGTCAAGGACAATTGCATTCTGCGTAGATCCAATGGTAGCTGATGACAAACAGCATACAAGTTTTCCACGGGTGAAGTGCGAAATGCCCCGCTACTAATGCTTAATGCAGTGTGATGTACCGTATCAAGTCATTTTAGTTGCGAAGCAGAAGCAGTACCATAAACTGTACATGCATAGTCAATGCGTGGCAGTATAAGTGCTTCGTAAATTCGCAATGGCGAAAAGCGGTCAGCACCCCAAAAGGTGTTAGAAAGCACCCGTAGCATATTTAAGGTTCCCTCGCATCTTTTCCGCAATTGTTTTTTGTGAGGCAGAAAAGTAAGCTTATGATCGAAAATACAGGATCATTGTGAAGCCGTCGTTGCGGACAAAAATGTACACATGAACTTTTGGAAGGTGAAAGGGTATGACCATTCTCATGACACCAGCCTGCAATTTTATTGTCAGCAAGTTGCAGTTGACACTCAATCACTCTCAAGTTAGATCCTGAGCATGACCCGTTGAGGTCGTCAACATAAAGTGAGCCAAAAACTGTAGGGGGTAGAATGATTAAAATGGAGGAAACATGAACTATGAAAAGTATAACACTTAGAACAAAACCTCGTGCAACACCTTCAGATTGGATGTAGAGATCAGAAAGTGTATTACCCAGTTTGACTATCTCTGACTCAAAAAGTTTTTGATAAACATAGATAGGTGACCACGGAGGCCCATATCAAACAATGCCTGGGATGAGTTGTTTCTTCTCCAGAAAGTAAACCAAGCGAGAGTTGACCATACGTTCGAATACCTTGCTGAAGCAGGTAGTCAGAGCTATTGGGCAGTAGTTTATTCATGACCTCATCCAGAAGACAAGGGAACTCCTGTATCAAGTATTGGGAAAAATTTGCTTTCGTAGTGGACTTTATGATGGAACTAACCCGAATATGCGTTACATGAAGAGGAAAACCCCGATAACCTTTCCACGGTTAGCCTGACGGCAAGATGACTAACCCATTATTGCTTACATTTATTAAATTTAATTGTTATTAAATATGGCCTTTTTATTCATTGCACTGAACCATTCTGCAATAAAGGGTAAAGGGGTCTAAAATTTTGAATTATCTTACAGGTAATAATGTTTTTAAATTTATTTGAAAGTTTGGTTATGCCATTTTAATAATTGAAATTACATTGTCCAAGCATTTAAGTTATTTCTTATTACTGAAACTATATAATCAGCCGCAATATATGTATTCTACAATCCGAAATATAGGCTATATAAAATAAAGGCTAGAGAGCTTCTAGCATATTCCATTTCAAATAAGCTTAATAAGCCTACTCCGCAATCTCAGGAAGCAAGGAAACATTTCCACACACCCGGATTCCTGGTACAGAAGCTAAGTGGCTCTCGCGTGGGTGGTTTGAAGGGAAGGATAAAAACAATTAGCTACCGGATTATAGGAAGGAGGGAAAAGTTCTGACTCACTGGGATAGATCGTTTTGATTTTCTGCGCCCCTTTGTTAAACCTCCCCTCGTTCCTGACCATGGATATTACCGACACGATTCAATAAAAAAAGGGAGAGGGCCGTTTGCAGGAAGAATGCCGCAGGAACGAAAGGAAAAAGAAAATACCCAGGAGAGCGATGCAGTAAACAGAGAGGTATACTGTAGCAGAAGATGGATAAATAAAAAGAACATCGTTGAAGTGACATACGAATCGAATAGTTAAGGCCCTCCGAATCCGATGAAGGGGGGGAAAAAAGGGAATTTTAAAATTTCCTTTCAGAATATGGGTATTACAGATATTCAAATAGTATTTCGTTCAGAATATTGGTATTTAAATAGATGAAGAGATTTATGGCACATAATTGTTTAAAAATAAATTAGGAACGAAAGATTCACTTGCAAAAATGGATAAAAAGCATTTTTGAAAAACACGCGCCGATTTTTTTCTTTTTTGGTAGATGCTCTCAGATGCCTAAAAAATAACGCAACAATCAGGGCCGGATTAACCTATAGGCACATTAGGCACGTACCTAGGGCCTACGAAATTCAGGGGCCTACGAAAAACTTGGGAGAAAAAAATTTGTTGACAAGAATAATTCAGCTTTTAAAACAACAAGTGTATTTTGCACAAAATTATGAAGATACATTGCAGATAAAGTTCTAATAAAAATGTAAAAAAAAATATGCAAGAAAATTTTAGCATATATTTTGAAAAGTAGGGGAAGGAGGGGAGGGCCCAAAAACGGCTATGCCTAGGGCCTACGAAAGGTATAATCCGGCTCTGGCAACAATATACGAGTAAACAGAAAATTGCCCTATCTTAATGGATATTGTATGTTTGCCCAGTGACATCAATCAGTAAAATTAGGAATTAAGAAATGATTTAGGAGAAAGATAATAAAAAGCAAACAGTAACAAATGTTTCTCATAATTCAAGAAAAACTAATGTGGAATTTGTAATCGTTCAATCAATTTGTAATCGTTCCATAGTTTTATCACTTCTGCTCTATTTAAAAAAGAAAACTTTCGAGCATAATTTCGGATTAATATGATGTAATAAAATACTAAATATTGTATATAAGTAAAAAATTCGTGATATTAATTCATTTAATAAAACAGGACACGACTCGCATTTTTTTAAATTAATGAACCAAGTGCGATTTTTGAAGCTTGTGGAATCGTTTAATTTTGTTGCAGCCATAATATGGAGTTCAGTTGAATAATCAGTACGATGGTTCAATTAGAACGGAAACAAGGTTTCAACAAATTATAGTTCACGCTACCAATATTAAGGTGCAACGATCTGATCTGAATATATTGAGATAGTTATCTTTATCTGTATAACAAAAGTGTAAAAATTTATAGATCTTCTATTATAATAAGCATTATAGATGATGTAAAGATATCTGCACCTTGAAATAGATGACATGACTTTTAACAAAAATAAACAAAAATTATATTTCTTTTTCTGTTTCGGTAATTATTTTTATATATTAAGAAAAAAAAAGAATTATATATATTTTTTTAAATAAATTAATGTCAAAGAAAAAGCGAAATATTTAATCAGTTTATCTTCTTTCATATTTAAAATAAAAAAACTTTTAAATTTTATTACCTTACATTTCTGGAAAGAAAGCTTTAGGCGTTAAAAAATTCTAATTTCCTAATATAAGAGTCAAGTCAAATCATCAAATTTTATGCAGTTTTGATGTTTAGGTTATTTACCAAATCTTATTTTTTAAATCCATATATGATGTTCTTTCCTAATATTTCCCAAGTCTTATTCTTGAAAAGATAGGTATGTTTAATTACCAGATATTATTTCTAAAGAGATATGTAAAGATAATTAACAAGTCTTATTCCTGAAATATTAAATTTATTTACCAGGTTCTATTTTTAAAGCAATATGTAAATTTATTAACGAAATCTTATTTCTAAAGAGGTATGTTAAAAAGAATGCACACTAAACATAATTCTTAAATTACTAATTACTAAACATAATTCTTAAAGTTAAAGTGAAATTATCGATTCCAATATTTTTGAAAGATATAAAAATCATAATATAATACTGTAAGCAACTTTATAATACCGTACGCAATGTTACATCACATATCATATAATGTATAATGAATTGAATATTTTCTAAAAAGTTTCTTGGTGAGTACTATAAGAGTTTCTCTAATTTTCGGCAACATTAGCCACACAAAATAAATGAGTTTAACTCCTCCTTAGTTAAATAGAATTTACGATAAGGTCCACAACACGAAAACAAAGAGTTTGTAGGGAGTGCACATCCTAAACTTGTCAAAAAAATTAATTTATTCCTTTTACCTTACCCAAAATGTCGGCACAACAAACAAATGTAGTCATGCAAGAACATTAAACAGTGAAAGAGCAACGAAAAATGTAAACTTAGGCTTAAAAATAAAAGTGAGAAAAAACAGAAACAAGTTTATGAATGACCACGATTAAAATTTATTTAAAACAAGACTCAACAAATAATGCTTCAGAATAACATTTTAGCACACAGTCAAGCTATAAATATTAAGTTTTTCTTTTAAATTAAAAAAAGGGTCTATTTTAAATGATTGGGACAGCCAGTGTTTCCTTTTTAAGCATTTAATTCGTTAGACGATTTTTGATTATCAGAACTGCATCCATCTGACGTTAAAGAAAAATTTGGGAAATCCGACTACTAAAAATAAATAAAAAATACTTCTAATTCAGAAGTAAAAAAGAAATAGAGAAATGTAACTCGTTGGTTTTTTAAAAAAAAATCCTAAATGGATAATTTTTGACCAACAAATTAAAAATGAAATCGCATTATGAATGAAATTACAATTTAATTGCATAAATAATAGATACCTGCAATCTGCAAAATAGAAAACTCGAAATTAAATTGTAAAAACATCTATGATTCAAACAGTCGAATAAGAATAAAGTCATAATTAAATTATACAAATATAAATACCTGAGATTAGTATAATTATCTCAATATCGTACCAGTACTGAATGATTAAATTATTGCATGGAAATTCAAAGGAAACAATTTAAAAGCTTCTTATTATCGGAAAATACAAATTAGAAGTTTGAAAGATATTAACAAATAGTATAGAAATAAAAGTAATAATTAAAAATAAATATAAGTAATAGCTTTAAAAAACTATTTTCATATCGCTTAGCCTTTTTAGATATTCGTGTGCTGAATTTCAATTAAAGGTAATGAAAACCAAAACAACAAAAATGCTTTTTTTTTTCTTTTTACATTAACATTGGCTAAACAAATTTTAAAATAATAATCAAGATAAATAAAATTATGTGTATCGTTTTTTTTTTCAAGGACTGAAATAAAATAGATAATATAACTTTTTTACTAATAAGCGTTCGTTCTTTTACCACAATAATTTTTTTTTGATATTTACATACATTTTTACTAGTTTTGAAGCATAATTTATCACTTCAGAAGTAACAATTATATATAACAGTCAAGTCATTTGGAACAAAAAACTTATTCTTCCTATAATTTGATATAAAAATAACCTGATTTAGCTTAAAATAAACTTTAATTAATTTATCTAAATTAATTACATTAATTTATCTCGAAGATTACCCCCGACTGAAATAAACTGAATAATAACAGCTAACAGCAACCGTAACTAAAACTGACGATTTCCTTCTTTTGTTACAAAAATAATTTTTTTAACGAATCTTTAGTAACTTAGGATTCACAATCATCCTTATTTGATTTACCTTGAATCAAATCCAGTATGATTACTATACTATAACGATTGCAATATTATAACGAATACAATATTATAAACTTACAAATACTTACGATTTCCCACTTCACCAATAAAATTTTTCGAAGCAAAATATTTCCAACTTAGAGGAAAATGTCGGTTGTGGCTTCTCATTTATAAGAAGAGATTTTTAGCAATTTTGAGCAAAAAATTGTGAGTCCTTTAACAAGCCACATAAGACATTATATATATATATATATATATATATATAATTTCTGACTTTAGAGAAACTATCTGTTTTGGAACACTTCTATGAGATATGTTTTTAGCTATATTAAAAGAGAAGAAAAAAAATTCGCAATAAAGGATTCATTACTACAATTTGTATAAAGAAGACCTTTTTTTAAATCATTTTAAAGGGATTTTCCTGAAGGAACTTTTTTCCTATTATAGGGAAAATGCTTGTTTTGGTGCACTTACAGATGGAAGATTTTAAGCAAATTTGAAAGAAAAGTATTTAAATCAATACCTTGTTTGTTTTAAGGTAAAGGTTTAATTACTGCAATTTGCATAAAGAAATATATATATTTCTTTTAAAAAAAAAAGGGTATTTCTCTTCAGCTTTAAGGAAAATGTCTGCTTGAAAGCTTTTGACTATTTAAAAGAAAAATGCTGTTTTTTTTTTCCTTCTTTTGTAGTAAAGGTTTCATTACTGTAACTCGAATAAAAGAATACTTATTTACTTGTTTTAAAATAAAGATACGAAAGAGAAAAAAACTTTTTGAACTCATTAAATTGAACTCACCTGATCACACTCTTTAACGTGCTCCTGCGGGCTAAAGCAATTGTGCTTTCTTTATCTCGGGACTGTAAACTTGCCTCAACGATAGCACGAAAAGTGCCTTTCCACAATCTCTCAAATAAAAGCTTATTGTCAACGGGACCTACATTACGAGCCCTAGATGATCTGCTGGGGGTGGAGGAGCTTTCGCCAATGGAACTCGATTCAATGGCATGAGTTCCAGTGTGCTGCAGCTGCTTTTTTGAAGTCTTCATGTCAAAATTGTTCATAAAAGCAGAAAATACTCTATTTCCGAAGATGGAAGACAAATATTACTACTAACTGTAAATGTTATTTAAAATCTAAAATTAGCAAAGCTTGAAAGCGATACGAACTTGGTCCTCAGAATTCGAATTACGATTAGCTACCAGTTTATAACAACCTTTTCTATCACTTTCGAAATTGTTCTTTTTAGCAGAAATGGAAGACTTGTCTTGAGCTAAAGATATGTTAAACTTGAAGGCATCTGTAATAGCACGAAATATATATATTTTTTTCGTAAGGCGACAGAATGGAAGACTTCGTCGGTATTAAGTGTTCAGTTTTTACAAATTCATTTCATGGCTTCACAAGTCACATGTTATGAATATGAGGTATAAATCGCTTAAAAGTTTAGTTAAGCATCAAGTATTTTGCAAAATATATCACACTAGAAATAGCAATTGGAAGTTCTCTTAAAACAATTTCAAATTTAAAGTCACAATCTTGGAGATCAATAAAAAAAAGGAGTACACCAAGAGTACTTTTTCAAAAGCTTTGAGACAGTTTATTTATAACAAATTAAATATCTAGTATCATTTAAATACACTTCCACGAGAATCAAAATGCGTCAAAGGAATAAACATCGTTTAACATTTTGACATAAATCTATTAACTTTACAGCGACTATAACACTTAATGACAGCGAGTTATATATATAAAGAAAAAGCAATCAGCAACATTTAATGAGAATCGGTACTTTACCGGTACAACTTCTTATACGGAAGACAGTGCATTCGATTTCCTATCTCTCTCTCTTTTAAATTAAAATCTATATCAACAAAAATGTCTCAGTAGTCTTAAAAGTATTTTCCTTTAAGACGAATTTTTGCATTAAAAGCACTTGAAGTTCATTGCACTCATAATTAAACAAACATCGAGCCAAAAAGCTAATTGGAAGACGAGATTTAAATAGTTATAAAATTTCACACTAACATTTGGACAAAGTCAACAATAAATTATATTTAATGTGAGTTATAACATCACCTATTAAGAGCAGAAAACTTGCAACTTCAATAACAACAGAAATGAGTGCCTTTGACACATTAGGCATTGCACAGAACTATTCCCGAAACGAAATTTCGAAAGTAATATAGCAAAATTCAGAATGATGCGAGAACTGCCATTTTTATAAAAAGCATTTGAAAAATCTTTCCGAAGCTTTCGTAAGAACTAAATACATAGAGTGACAAGGTAAGAAAGCAATTTCCAGAGAAAATTCGACTAAGATATTCGACACATCAGAAACCAGTCGGTGATGACCGAACTTTCAAGATGTTGACATGTTAAAGAGGTAATGTAGTCAATGGCGATAATTTTAAGAAAGATAAACATAGCAACGCTTTTCCAGATTCCACGACGGACGAATAAAGGAGCACCAATATGGCCGTATGTTTGTGCCGGATCCGGCAATCATCCGGAGGTGAGAAGGGTGCTTTCTCCATAGCGCACACGTCTTGGGCATCCCTGCAATGGAAACTCCACCGGCGGAGGACTATTGGCTTTTCGGGATTTCAGGGGTGGAGTCAGAGGGAATATGGAGAGGGGATATTAGCTCTATGCAAACCGAAACCATTAAAAAACGAAACTGACAGTGGCGAAAGTAAAAGGCGTAATAAGGAAACATTCTTTACGAATTTTTAATCAACGTATTTATTAAACACTGCCTTTTATTAACAACAAAAACAAGATGAAATACTAAATAATAGTTTTCATAATGGATTCTATGAAATAAACATCTTTTTTCCCATTTTTATTAATTAAAAGTCTTTTCTTAATCATATTTATAAAAATTTCATATGAATTAATATGATCGTAATAAAAAAAAGGGGAGAACATGTTATAAAAATGGTGAAAAATACTATCTGTAATGGATTCAATGAAGAATCATTGCTTAAAAACCTGTGGCTTAATGATAATAAAAATATGTAAGTATTTGAAGCTATGATTTGAGTACCCGAGTGCTTGAAAACAATTTAAATACATTAGGTTTCACAAAAACTTTTTTAAAAAAAAGAGATGTTAAGACTAGCACGATGAGTGAAATTTTCGATTAAATAAATTTTATGATAACGGGATAAATACATCAACCAGAGGAAATATGTTTAAAGTTCTAGGAGTCATTGCAGTGGCTAGAGTAGAAGGCGTAATAATGAAGCATTCTTTACAAATTTTTAATCAATGTATTTATTAAACACTACCTTTTATTAACAAAAAAAAATATATAGATTCTACGATGGAGGCAAAAAAATTTTTTTCCCTTAAAATTATTATTAATTAAAAGTTTTTCTTTTAATCATATTTTTACAAATTTTATGCTAATAATAAGAAAAAAAAGAGAGAACTTGCTAGAAAAGTACTATCCGTAATGAATTTAATGAAGGATGTAAAAGAAATATTCCTTAAAAACCTATTGCTCATAATTAATAAAAAAATTAAGTATTTGAAGATATAAATTAAATACCCAAGTACTTGGAAACAATTTAGAAACATTAGGTTTCATAAAAACTTATTTTGTTTTTTAAAAAAATCAAGAAATGTTAAGATTAGCAGGATGAGTGGAATTTTTCATTAACTAAATTTTATAATAACATGATAAATACATCAGCCAGAGTCAACATGTTTAAATTTCTAGAAGTCACTGCAGTTCCTAAAAATTTAAACGCATGCAAACCCGTATCGCTTTGTTTATAAATATATGATAGAAGCGCAAAAAAGTACTTGTTTTTATGATTATTTTTTTCCACATTTTAACTATTTTTTCCCCACAAAGTTACGATGTGTTTAGTATTTGGTTAAGAATAAATTACATAAATGAAAAAAGAAGGGGAAAAAACTAAGATCGGGTACCATGATATGAAAAAGGGTTAGCTTAGAGAATTGATTTTCAGCTAACTAATAAAATAATTTTAAAAACTTCAGTTATTCATAAATGAACCTAACTTAAAACTTATATTACAGGGTCCAAACATTTTCAATGAAAACAAGTCTAACGCTCCACAAAATAATAGCCTCACCGAAACTTTCTTTAATTTTAAAGAAATAAGGCCTTTTTATCGATGTTATCTCTATTCTGCACCAAATTCAGTAATACTTGTTTTTCAACTTCATATACTTAACGGCAAAAATAATAAAAGCGTAAAATAATGTAAAAAGCTGAACTTCACAGCAACTAATAAAAATAACAGTATTATAAAATTAATTATAACCTATTGTTAATTAATTAACCTTTGAGGCTATAATTTTGTGGCAGAGCAGACCAAACGTACTTAAATCATGAGGCAAGTCCTCGAATTTCATTGATTGTACTCAAATACTTTCCTTTTCGAGCACAGGAAATTTCCCCAAACATGTGCACTCAAATGCCCTCGGAATTCTCTGAGACAATATAATTTTTTTTACATATACAATAAAATATTTAAAAAAATGCTAATATTTTTTTATTTATTCAAACAATAGTTGATAAGTTTTGTCGTACAAAGAATACAAACGAAAAGCAAAAAAGCATCGTACAAAAACTAACAGATGAAATCGCCATCATACTCGTCTTAAAGTAATTTCTTCAAAAATTAAACAAGTTTTATTAATCTTGGTCTCATTCATTTGACGTGTGTTCAAATGCAGAATATTATATATCGAAACTGCAATCATACTAAATATTCAAAACTGCAATAAACTGAATATTATCAATTCAAAAGAAAAAAAAAAAAAAAACATAATTGTTGCATACATAAATTCATATTTTTCATAAATATATAGGTGTCCTCAAATTACAAAATTTATCGAAGATGCTCAGCTGATTTGTTCTCAAATCATGGTTTATAAATATGACCACTTTATGTACCATATTTGAACGCTTTATATATCGATTCTAATGCGAAATTATTATAAGTAGAAAAGTTTCTCCTCTTTCTAATTGAAATAGTAATTCAGGTTTATTTAATTTAATAATTAACCTTAAAAAGAAAGCTAAGAAAAAGGAAGTGAGGCTGCAATTTGGTAAGCACTATAGCACGAATATACTTATTAAAGTTTCGAAAACGCTTCAGTAATAAAAAAAAATTAAAAGAAATGAGGAAGTCCTTGAATCGAGGTATTCCGTCCTAGTAGAAATTGTTGCGTATAAAGTTTTCCTTGTAGCAATCGCAATATACAAAATAAAGAATTTTACGATAAATTGAAGTCGTGAATATGATGTATATTTACACACCTGCTTAGTTTTAAGATTTATATTACTTTCAAGTTTAACTCTCAAGTATCTTTTAAAATGACTCGGTGCGCATGAAATTTTTTTCTAGCATGTACAATTAAAAAGAATTGCTTTTTTCTTTCTATAACGGTTGATAAACATGTTTACAGTGAGATCACCTACCATTGAAAACATAAATGGACACCCATAAAATTACCAATAAAAGAGGCTTTTAATCTAAAATAATGTTGAACTTCAATACAGGTGTGCTTTCAACAAAGAATAAACATTCGGAGCTCAAGTTGAAAGTGAACCAGATGAGATTGAGTATGAAGTGGAATTTCATAAAGCACCCTAGGATGGTGCTAGGGTTGAAAATTTCTTTTCAACATTTGTCATGTAGTATTTATAAAGTAACACAAATAAAGACATAAACAATAAAAATATTTTTTTGAAGAAAAAAAATTTTTTTTGAAAAGGAAATAAAAGCATTTTGAAAAGTAACAGACAAAATCAATCAACCCTATGACGCAGATAGGACACCGGTTTTTCTTTTAGATTTTTTTTTCTGACGCTCTGATTACAAACAAAAATATATTTTGGTATTTTTTTATTATGAAAAAGAGTTCAACAGTTTCTAAAAAAATCTGTTAGATAATCGGAAAGATATTTGTACTAGAATATAAAATTTTAAAAAAAGTACTTTGAAAATTTTGAAATCAAGAAATTTCAGGGATGAATAACTATTTCTCTTAGATCTAAATAACTGCAAATTTGAAAAATTATTGTTTGGAAGATTTTACCTTTAACAGAGAAAAAGACACAGATGTTTCATGCTCTATTTACTGTATTTCATAACCATATATCATTAAAATGCTACAAATATAGTATGTCTCACTTACTTAGACCTAAAATAATGAAAAAAGTAAGAAAAATATTGTTTAATAAAAATTCTTCGTCAAATGGTTAAGTGAAAAGTAAGAATAAACAATTTTCTATGCGTTAAATGAAAAATTAAACGCATAGGTCGCATTCTTTACTTTCGTTAACATTTCAAAGTAACTGCTTCAAAAAAATATCATACCATCATTAAAGGACTTTTTTTTAAAGAGACGATCCTTTTTTTAAAAAAAATATTTTAATTTATTATTGAAAGAATACTACTCCGTATGTTGAACACTTTTTTAAGAGACCTGATTTAACGATGAAATTTTGAATGCTTGGTTAGTTTAATGTTAACTCATTTTGACAGAGAGTGGCCTATATTGTCACGGGAATCGTGAGAATTATATGAGAATTGGAATTCTTATTGGAAAAAGGACTGTTTTCTCATCAAGCAAATGATTTATATTCTTTTCAAAAAGCAAGTAGTAGCTAAAAGAAGAAAATATTCACTTTGTTTAAAAAAATTAATCATACTTTTAATAGGAGCTTTTTTTTGCGTCACGGCATATAAGAAAATAGGAATAAATAGAGGGATTAATATGAATAAATAGAGATGTTGATAAGATTGCATTTCATCCTTACTTTAGATATAAAGATATTCAGGCCTTAAATGGGTTAATATCTGTATAAAACCCTACAATTAGGAACATAACTTAAAAACGATTAATTTTTCAGAAGCTTCATGAAAATTATTTTATAAAAGCTACCAGAAAAAAAATATTTGATTGTTCATAAACACTTCATTTTAGGCCGGGATAGCCTGGTTGGTAGAGTGCTGGGCTCATGTTCAAGAGTTCGTGGGTTCGACCCTCGCCGGCTTTAAATGGTGACTGATGCACGCTAAATCTGTCAATTCGCAAAGTCCGCCATGTTCCCATAACAAATCAATATCTCTGGGAGTACTGATCCAGGAGTTTCCTTGTCTTCTGAATGGGTTCAAAAATTCCAAGACTACGGAGTTGAACATTAGTAGTCGTAAACCCAAAAATTAGGTCAGCTGTTCAACGACGGATATAAAATTTAAAAAATAATAACGCTTCATTTGGAAAGAGTTTTAACAATCTCTTAGTTCAAATTATTAAAAGAAAAAAAGAAAAAAAATTCTACCAACTTCCAGTTCTTATTTAAAAAAAAATAACAATAATGCGTAAAAGGTAGAGACAGTTATAGAAAATTATAGAAGCTACATAATTGATTAAAATAGATTTTTCTTTTTTTTATAAACATAAAAATGCGTCGCACTTCATCCGCTTTTAAAATGGGCACGAACTTTAAAAGTCACTAGACATAAATACAAAAATCCAAACACATAAAAGGTCGGAAATAATCGAAAACTCATAAAATCGTCTATGTAAAGAATCATTTTCTGAAGATTAAACAAGAAGTTCTAATACCACCCTAATCTTTCAACCGTTGTGTAAATACACCTGAGAAAGAATTGGTTTTAGGATAGCTAGTGGCGACAAAGATGATCAAGGCAGCTATTATCTATCCAAATATAGGAAAACTCTATATTCTCATTTCCTTAAAGAAAGATCTTAAAATGCTCTTAATAAGAAATAATGAGTTTGTCGAATAAAAAAAACAATAAATTACTCGGTAATGATAATGCACCTTTGTTTAGATTCATAACAGTTTAAAAAAAAGGTATTAAGAATAGAATTATAGACTATAAAAAATTTTAAATATTATAATGTACCCTTAAAATACAAAAAAAAACTATATGTAATAATGACTTACCGAGATCATATCACAGTCATTATATGGAAAAAAATTCAACACAAACTAACCATATTTTTTATCATAAAAAATAAATAGATTTTTTTAAACCATTAAATTAAATAAATAAAAATTGCAGTTTGCTCTTAGCTTCATTTAAGAAACAACTATTTATAATTTGAAAAATTTGCAATACGTTTCCCTTTCTCTCTTTCTTTCTTTTTTTTAAAAAAAAAAATCAGATCTAAGTAGTTTCACTTTTATTAACGTACAATTAAATGTTACACAAATATTTATTTCTTTAATTAAAAAGCTCTAATACTACACTTTACAATAATTCAATCACTTGACACAACAGCCTTACGTAAATACAGAACTTAATTACTAAATTGCCACAACCGTAAAATTTTTAAACAGTTTTTTATGCATAAAAACTCCGCATTTTTTGAGATTTGTGAAAATAATTAAAATTTTTCTTTTTAATCTTTCACTTCATTAAATAACTCATATACTTTCTCGAAAGGAAGGAAGTATAACCTAAGGGGAAAAAATTAATAAATAAAACTAAGCATACGTGTTTCGGGGCACAAATCAGTAAACGAAACATCTCGCTATTAGGTGAGCAAATCTTTGAATAAAGCTTATTGAGCCACTTGTGGGTTGTCCCCCGCTGAAGAGAGAATATTATTAGCTAAGGGGTAGAAGGAAAGAGAACTTCGTATTCAATTAAGGGATATGGAGGAAGGGAAAGTTTTTTTATTTTTATTTTTAAATCAAGTATTTTCAGGTACCCATAATTCTAACTACAAATTTATTTTTGAAATCCTTTATTTAAATATTTTATTGCAGAAGATAAGAGTAATTTCAATTATTTTACCACTCTATATACCCTATACTAGGGATGGCGAACCAATGGCACGCGTGCCATTTATGGCACCCGACACAATATTTTGGGCACGCCACCGATCATATTTGTTATTACACAAATGGTATTACACTATGAAGCATATGTAACAATTAAATTAAAATTCACAAAAAACACACAAAATAATAAACAATTATTAATAAAAAATTAATAATTAATGCTAAAAAAAAAACAAATTAATAACCATAAAAAAACAAGCTAACAATAAATAACTAGCAAAAAAATAAACAGTCCTGCTTAAACAAACATCTTACAACCTAATATAAATTATTTGTCATCTAATCTGCAACAACAGAAGTCACACTGATGTTACTCTAAGTTGAATTATGCGTATAACTGAGACATTGCAAAATGTATTTTATTTCAATGTAAATAAAGAGTTTTGAGTTGATAGTGTTTAGTATTATTATTTTCCCAATAATCACGAAGTCAAAATTATTTGACGTCACGTCTATGACCTCATCAAACAATGTTATAGAAAAAATGGCACGTTGGTGTATAAAGGTTCGCCACCTCTGCCCTATACAGAAGAAAGATATAGTGGGCAAAGATTATAAAAATTTAAAACAATACGTAACAGTTACTTTAAAAAATTAACTTTCTTCATAATTTAGATTTAAATGTTTATATAATAATTTATATTCCTTCATAAATTTATTTTCTTGAGAAGATCACCAATAAAGCATTTGATTACCAATAAAGCAATGGAGTAATTGGGCTTTGCAAAATAAAGTTAAAGTGAACTCTTTCTTGCAAGAATTTTTTTTTAAAAAATAGAACAAGGATTTAAACCATCTGACAAGCACTTAACAAGATTGTGGCATAGTCTACTTAGTATAAGAAATGAATCAAAAAGTAGTGTCCATATTTCAGAATATTAGTATTAATATTGAATTAAGCATATGCTGGCCAATGGGTGGCGCAACCTATTTTTTCGCGATTACGCTAGAAGTTCCCTAATTCCCCATCTCATTTTTTCTAAATATAATCTATTCGATGTATGAAATTAGCGTTAAATTAGCGTACGGTCGTTTTAAGCCAATGAAGTTTTTAATCAAGTAACATTTCCGCTTTAGTGTCTTGGGATCATTTATTTTATTAAACTGTTTAGTTTTTCATCTTCCATCATTAAATAAACAACATTTTTTACAATTTTAAATCTGTCTATGGGATTTGAACCTTATTATAACTAATCAAATATAGAAAGTTTTAACTAAAAATAATTAATATTTTTTACGCAAAGAAAGCGAAACAATGTTGCCTTAATCTTAGATGATCGTCAATAATAGGTCATGATTATAATTTTAAGAACGTTAAATAAAGTTGTAGAGCAAGTTTAAAAACCTAAAGGAAAAAGTGTTTAAAAGATGCCATATGAAAAAAGTTGAAGAATAAAAAACAATTCTCAATTATATCCATAAATCGATCAAATTAATCCTTTCACGAAACAGTGGAGAGGGAAAGAAAATTTGGTATTGACAATGTCACTTTACTGTGTGGGTTATGCGTCGTAGTGGCCGTATATTGCGAATCTTCGATAAGTCCAAACACGACAGGGTTGCAAAAAACCACCTACCCAGTAAAACCTGCCCGGTTTTTACTGGGTAAAATCCACTCTGAAAAACCCAATAAACCCACCCTAAAGTGGGTTTTACTAAAATTTATTTCTTTTTTATCCTCTGTTATATTAAAGAGCCATTCTATTGAAATATATATGTAATTTAGTCTAAAAAAATTAACCTATGACGAAAAAACTGTGTTTGGAGACTGGAGAGTCACCTTGATGGCTAGATTTGACTGTATGGCTATTGATTAGTCAGTGCCTTTGATTCGCTTTCAATGCAAAAAAAAAAAATTTCCTCAAATATTTTTTAAAATTAAAATATAAATACAAAGTAATCCTGTGTTAAAATAAGTTTCAAATGGGCGATGTTTGCAAGTACATATGGGTGATTCTCACGAAACATGACAATTCACTGTCCCTTGCTCCAAGATCTAATACTATAATACTAAAAGAACTTTTTTTTTAAAAAAAATTAATAAATAGCATTGCTGTTAGCATTTTAAAATGACTTTGCACTAGCATTGACTGTTTTGTATACTTAAAAAATTTAATTGAATATCAAAATGTCATTTTCCTGGCATGTCCCAAACAATATTTCCAATAATAACTAGCTTCAAAACTTCCCATAAATTTTTCAAAATCTAATTTTTTTATTTTATCTTATCCTATGTAAGCATTTCTAGAATATACGCAGAGGGTATTGTTTACTAAAACTTCGTTTGAAATAATTTTTTCTGTCAATAATTTGTTTGTCCCATGAAAATCTGTCATTTTCCTGGCTACTTTTATTTAGTGATTTATA